>NW_024884733.1:8823750-9089883 GCF_019232065.1 Centrocercus urophasianus | reverse complement strand
TTTTAACTGGAGGCGGCGGCGGGAGCCGTAAGTGCAGCCCGGGCCGGAGCCGCCCGTCGGCGCGCGTGTGGGGGTGGCGGCGATGCGCCCGGGCGGCGGCTGCCGGGTCGCGGAGGGAGCCCGTCGCTGAGCGCGGCGGAGCGGGCGGCGGTCCCGGCGGGCGGGCGGGCGGCGGGTCCCGCGGCCCCTTAGGGCCGCGCTCCTCCCGGGCCGCCCTCCCGGGGATGAAACTCGGCGGCGGTTTCCTCGGCGGCGGCAAGAGGGCGGCGGCCATGGAGCCCGGCTTTCCCCCCGGCACGGTGATGTTCAACCACCGCCTGCCCCCGGTCACCAGCTTCACCCGGGCGGCCGCGCCCCCCCCGGCGGCCCAGCACCCCCCGCAGTGCGCGCTCCCCCCGCCTTCCGCCGCCGCTTCCTCCGCGGCCGAGCCCCCGGCGCCGCCCGCCCCCCAGGACGTGACTTTCAAGAAGGAGCCGGTGGGGGCTTTCCCCTCCGCGCCCTCTTCCGCGCAGCGCGGCCCCTGGGGCTTCCTGCAGTCCCTCGTCAGCATCAAGCAGGAGAAGCCCAGCGAGCAGGACGAGGAAGAGCCGCCGCGGCACCACCACTACGGGGGGCTCTTCGGGGCGCCGGGCGAGGAGCGGCCCCCGGGCCTGGGGGGCGGCGGCGGCGAAGGCGGCGGGCAGAGCGTGATCCAGGACCTTAGCCTCCTGCAGCACCTGCACCAGCACCCCTCCCGGGACCTGCTGCTGGGCGGCAGAGCCGAGGGCGGCCCCGGCGGCTCGGGCGAGCCGAAGCATGACGCCCAGGTCAAGAAGGCGAAGAGGCCAAAGCCAGAAACTCAGGGAATCAAAGCCAAGCGGAAGCCCGGCGCTTCGTCCAAACCCCCCCTGGTGGGAGACGCGGAAGGTGCCGTCGCGTCCCCGAGTCAGAAACCTCACGTCTGCGAACACTGCAGCGCTGCCTTCAGGAGCTCCTACCACTTGCGCAGGCACGTGCTCATCCACACCGGGGAGAGGCCTTTCCAGTGCAGCCAGTGCAGCATGGGCTTCATCCAGAAGTACCTCCTGCAGCGGCACGAGAAGATCCACAGCAGGGAGAAGCCTTTTGGGTGCGACCAGTGCAGCATGAAATTCATCCAGAAGTACCACATGGAAAGACACAAGAGGACGCATAGCGGAGAAAAGCCATACAAGTGTGACACTTGTCAGCAGTATTTTTCGAGGACTGATAGACTGTTGAAGCACAGAAGAACGTGTGGTGAAGCCATAGGTAAAGCAGGTGCTGGAATGGAGCCCGGATCGTCACATAGCATGGGTAGCTTGGCTGCATTGTCTCAGGGAAATACAAATTCCTCAAGGAGAAAAAGTAAAACAAAAAGCGTATCCACTGAAAGCAAAGGAAATAAGTGTAGCAGCAAAGTAGCGGAATCTCAAGTTACAAGTAATGTGGCCATGCCAAATTATGCAGTTGATATTCCTATTGTGTCTTCCAGTGGTGGTCTCATTGGCACAGGCGTAGAAGAGCTTCAGAAAAAGGTGCCAAAATTGGTCTTCAAGAAAGGAAGCAGAAAACAGGCGGACAAAAACTACCTTAACTTTGTATCACCACTGCCAGACATTCTGGGGCAAAAACCCCTGTCTGGGAAACAGAGTGGCTCTCTAGGCTCGTTAGTAGCCAGTACCAGTGTAGAAAATATTGGCCTTCTCCAAAGTCCAAGCGGTAAATCAGGTCAAATAAATAGTAATTATGATGATGCCATGCAGTTTTCAAAGAAAAGAAGATACTTGCAAACTGCAAGCAGTAACAGTGCCTTTTCAATTAATGTCGGACACATGACTTCCCAGCAGTCCGTCATCCAGTCTGCAGGTGTTAGTGTTATGGATAACGAAACTCCGTTGTCTCTTATTGATTCAGCATCCTTAAATAGTGAAATAAAGACTTGCCATGACAAGTCTGGTATTCCTGATGAAGTCTTACAGAGCCTTTTGGACCAGTACTCTCACAAATCGGAAGGCCAGAAAGAAGATCCTTTCAGTATAACTGAACAGCGTGTGGACTTGCACAGCTCAGGAGAACATTCAGAGATGGTTCAGGAAGAAAATTTGAGTCCTAACTCTCAAACTGTTTCAAACGATAAGGCGAGCATGTTGCAAGAATACTCCAAATACCTCCAACAAGCTTTTGAAAGAACGACCAATAGCACTGGTTTTGCATTCGGACCCAGTTTCCAGTTTGTTAGCTTGTCCTCAACTCTCCATAACCACACTCTGTTTCAGGACAAACAGATATACACTACATCTCCACTCGAGTGTGGCTTCAGCCAATCCGTTACCTCAGTATTGCCAACTGCGTTGCCAAAACCTCCGTTTGGGATGTTGCTTGGCTCTCAACCAGGCTTTTATTTATCTGCTTTGGAGGCTACGCATCAACAGTTGACTCCTTCTCAAGAGCTGGATGATCTCATTGATCCTCAGAAAACCTTAGAGACTTCATCTAACTACCAGTCAACATCTCAGAAACTGACTGGCCAGAAGGAACAGAAAAACTTAGAATCCTCATCGAGCTTTCAGATCCCATCTCAGGAGTTAGCTAGCCAGATAGATCCTCAGAAGGACATAGAGCCTAGAGCAACCTACCAGATCGAGAACTTTGCACAAGCGTTTGGTTCTCAGTTTAAGTCGGGCAGCAGGGTGCCAATGACTTTTATCACTAACTCTAATGGCGAAGTGGACCATAGGGTAAGGACTTCAGTCTCAGATTTCTCAGGGTATTCAAATATGATGTCTGATGTAAGTGAGCCATGTAGTACACGAGTAAAAACCCCAACCAGTCAGAGTTACAGGTAAGGTCCCGACTGTGACCGAGCTGTGGGGTCTTCTTACTGTAGTTTTACTTTGACAACACTGCCATTGGAATGTTTCTACACGGTCCTATTAAGAATAATGTAACATGCCCTTTCAATGCAACTTTTCATATTTAGTTTATTTTGTTAGCGTGATTTTTTTAGATCTGTTTTATTACGGTTTTTAATCAGGAATCAATAGATTAAAATAGTGTTTTTGTTCAAGTGGCAACATTTAGCAATCAAATTTACATATATAGATTGTCAGGGAATAGCCCGAAAGTTTAAAATGCAAAAAATTAACTTTGTTCCTAGGACTAAGGTTTATTCTAATTACTTTACTCTCAGGAAAGTGTAACAAAGCATGGGAATTCTATGCACCATTAGTGTATTGGAACTTCCAATTTACAGATAGTGACAAATATATATCTCAAGCTTTTTGAGGAAGGGATCTATAACATTTCACATTGCTGTCTCGTATGTCTGGGCTGGTCTGACAGAATTTTGCTACCTAAACCATGTTGCTTTTCAAGTACTCCTGTTCTTCTAGGTGATGCTGATTCCGGACAGGTTGAGCAGATACTCTTGGATCTGTACTAAGAACCCAGAACGGTAGCTTTAATATAAACAATAATGTCCCCAGAACTCCTTTGTAAGACTGTAATTCCGTAAAGAGTTTCTGTTGACACAAGCCTTGAGAACAAAAAGCATGCCTCTGGTTCATGCCGTTGTAACCCCAACTTGAAGCTACAGTAGTAGTCTAGATGTCCTTTTGGGATGCATTATTTATTTTACATGCCTCTTTTGTTTTTCCCCCCTTTCCGCATTCTTTTGTTTTTTAAGGTTCCCTTTCTTTTGTTGTGCTCCCAATACCTTGATTTGTGGTTTTTTTTCCTTATTTTACACCTTTTTCCTTCCCCTTTTTGCCCAAATTGCCCACTCCCTCTCTTACCCATCTTAGCTAGCATTTAAAAAGTTTTACATTCCAGAAAGTGCGTATCTTACCATGTACTTTCAACATCAAATAATGAACAGTGAACTCCCACACATTTTAGAATTCTGTCAAGGTTTCCATGTACAATAAGAAATAATATACTCCCAACTGTACATACGAGGCCCTGATCCTGCATCAGGATCAGCTGACGTGGACCCCTGTGCCCCTCTTCGTTACCGGTGGTGTCATTGGAGCTCTTTACGGATACGGGGGCTTGCAGCAGTTCATCGCTGCAGGCTCAGGGCCTAAGGCTGCAATTCCATCAAAGGTTTCTGGTGATGATGTCAACTACGAGAGTAGGACTTGAGTGGCTTGTTAATATCAACAGAACTTTTCTTGGGAATTACTGCCTTATGTTATGTATATTTTGTGGTACATTATTTATTATATGTGAATCATGACTAATGCCTGTGGAGCCACGGAAACCTGCTAGAAATACTGGTGGCCATTCAAAGCTGCTGAAAGGCAGTGGCACTGCTCTAAACCACTTTTTAAAAATGTATTTTTTGATTAGTTTTTTAATGTAATTTTGGTGACGTTTATGCTGATGGTTTTTTTATGTACTCTTGGTGATGTTTCAGTCTTACGTACTTTTCTGGTGTCAGGAAAGTACCAGTGGTTGTTTGCAGTCTTATTGTGTAATCAGCCTATTACAGGCTTCCATGTATAATAAAGTTATTAACATTGTGCAAGTGTAAAACACTTCTGTTATGAAAGTGGTGTATTATTAAATGAATCGTTACAAACATCCTTTTGTAATTTCTCCCTTTGTCCCTCACCACTAAAATTTGAAACCTGAGCCCACTTGTAACCTCTTTTACTAGGCAAACTTTCTTTTTCTTACTAATCTAGAATTTGTTCCCAGAAATCCATGTAACTCCATTAACATTTTCTTTATACTTGTTTATGTATTTCATCCTATTTCAGTTCAGAAAAAGTGAACAACAGCTGTTCTCTGTACACAGATCCATGTTAACGGGGATGAAATAATCCATAACCACTTGTTGGCTTTTTCAGTACCTTTTCCTTTGTTTCTGAGAGGTTATAATTTTCTTTCTTTATATTGTGTGTAGTAGAAATTGCGTATGTATTGTTCTGGCTGTTTGCTTTAACTTAATACTAATAAAACCTATTATTCACAAAATCATGAAGATATCACTTCTATTATCCAGTAACGCTTCTGAGAGCATCTTAGGGAAATGTTAAGTGAGAAAGTTCTGAGAAGGTATAACATAACATGCTGGCATCTCAGCTTCTTTTCTTCCTTCAATTTCTTTTTGGATGACATCATTTGAATGTGCTATTTTAGAAGTCAGGTCTCTGTCCTGTATTTTGAGCTAACAAGGGAAAAAAAGAACTAACAATTTTTTTCATGCTTTCATACAACCTCACCTTTTTAAATCTTTTTTTTTTTTAATATGTGATGTTGGTTAAAAATATTAAAACCATGTATTGTTAATTTCAAAGATGTTTTGTAATTGCTGAAAATCCTTAATGACACACATATAATGCAATTTTGTTCAAAGTAAAGATTTTAGAAAGTCATCTACCTGTTTTATTTTCTTCCTGAGCTAACTTACCTTCTAAGAAAAGCTTAAGTAAGGGTAGTGGTATGGCAAATACTTACAAGTATGCTTTTTAATGTGAAGATGGTTTTCAGGTATCCTGAAGTCATATTTTAATTCAACTTTGCATGTAATTATAAGAGTGGCAGTATTGGAAGTCTCAGCAGTGGTGAAGCACTGAAGAACAGAAGACTGCAGTTTGAATCACGGCAATGAGATGGACGAGAGAAAAATGATTGAAATCGTGACAAGTAATGACTTCCAGCTAATAAGGATCAAAGTCTTCCCAAGTAAATATAAGATAATGCTAAATGGTTAATATTCAGCAAATTGCTAGGAAAAAAATTGGAAAGATCTAAGAGGGGAAATCACTGCAATTTTGTCTGTTCTCTCCACAGGTGAATATCATTCAAAAAAGAAACGGCTATGGTTTTCCCAGTTTAACGTGGAAGGAGTTCACATTTATTTTTCTTCCAATCAGGTTTAGGTAGAAATCAAGTGTGGCTTTATGTGCTAAATACTAGAAAGGTCCTACATGTCAAGTTGTAGTTGTGTTACTGTGTGGATGGAAGATTTATTTAGGATTGCAGTAGTAGGAAGAGGAGAAAGGAAACAAACAAAAAAAGCCCTTGAATTTCACTGTCGTTCCTGGCTTATGTATTTATTTTTTAATTACGGCAGGATGATAACTTATCTCCTATTGCTAACAGAATATAAAGAATTGTTATACATGATGATAGAAAATTGCCCATAAAGTGTTATCTTATGATAGTAGCTCGCATAACCTGTTTTTGCTTGGAACAGGCATGATTTAGTACCCAGAATTGTAAATGTGTTTCTGTATTCTCTGAGATGCTAAAAGTTCACACCTGACTTGCCCCCAGGTAATGTAAAAAAGCTGCCTTATATGTGTGGTAGTTCCTGAATGAGCTGAGTTGGATGCACACTTGCGGATGGTGGATGGAATTTTAAAATAATAAATTGGTAGAATAGAAGAGGATGGAAAAAAATGTGAATACATGATGGTGTTGTGAGACTTCACCATTCTACAGTTATGGAGTTAATGGAAAAAAAGCAGTCTGATGCAACGTGGAAACCTTGAGGAGAATTTGGAATAATTGATGGTGTTTTGTTACTGTTTTGTTTGTTCTGTGTGTATGTTTTTCTCCCTGCCTTGTATTGTACGTATCAAAATATTTCCCTCAATGTTACCTCTACTTTTGTTTTCTCCACCTGTTCGAAATCATTGTGCAGGTGAGGTGGCTGTTATAATTGTTTGTTATGCCCCAGAAGATACATGTGAGAAGCTTTAGGTCGCTACGTTCTCACTTTTTTTATTGCACATGTAGAAGAAGGCATATCACTTTGAAATGGAAGATCCTTTTTTCAGCCCCTTCTGACTACCAGCTTTAATCATTTGATCTGGAATTTTCCAAGCTTAGTCTTTCTCATGCTTTGCATGCTATCTTCTGCACATATTTCCCAAAGCTAAATTAAGGAAGAAAACCTTTCTGTTCCATGGACTTTTCATCCTTCTTTAAAATCAATAATATGAGTGTGTGTGTATATATATATACTGAACTATATACATATATATATAATATATAACATATATATGAACTAGTGGCATCCATTTTTGGAGCCTGGACTTGAGACTGGTTTTGGTTGGTGTCCCTGATTGAGTCACTTGCTGTTTTTGAAAACCCCATCATATTTACTTAGGAGTCTTTGGGAGGAAATGTGTTTACATTCAGATGCTTGGAAGTTTAGTGGTCGTATCTTTGAAGGTGACCCCTTCTAGATAACAGATGATTACAGTTTTTTACGTTAGTTCAAATAGCATTTTCTACTAAGTGCCCTATATTGTGGCATCTGTTTCACATTCTCATATGATAGAGCTGGCTTTCTTCAACGTGTGTATAGGCCCTTTAGTTTTAGTGTGATTTTTATACAATTTCTTTCATGCAGGCATTTAAGAAAATAATATGTGCTATTTTGTGTAGCATTTAGAATGCAAGATTTACCCTGTTTACTGAATTAATGGCTATGAAGTACAGATATGCTCTGGTGTTCAAAACACGTTTCTTGTCCCCTTTTTCACTTGCAGCTAGAACCCAGATTTATTTTAGTATTGTTTCCTAATGCAATGAGATGTCCCAAGAACAAGTCTCATGCCAGTACATTCTTTTTGTAGCCTCTGATGCTAAAAAATTACTATGCCCAATTTCAGTTTGACACCTATGACCTGAAGGGGTAGGTGATGGAAATTCATTTATTTGACATTGTTTGGAGTTGACTTCCTTTTGTAAGACCCCTGCTATTCCAAACTCGATCTGTGTAGAGATAAATTGAGGAAAAGGTATCAGCTCAGTAAATATAGAATAGCAGATTGTCTAGAATAAAGTAAAAGCTGTGGGACAGGGTCATGAGGGAGTTAAATTCTCTAAGGTGACAGTAAGAAGCCTAAATCAGTAGCTTGTTCTTTCCCTTCAATTGCGCTCACTGTAAATCTAGCATCTGGGGAATCCACGTTCTGTAAAGAGCAGCCTCATGAAGCATAGTCCTGCTTCATACTCTGAGGGTTGTCATCCAATCTGTTGTGCATACAGACAGCAGTGTGGAGTTGCTTGGGAAAAGTACTGTCATCATGTAATCAGTTTGTCTTAATGCACGTACAAGATGCGGTGAATTGAGGATTAGAAAGATTTAGTGATAGCATTTATAAAATTCTAAAGCTTGTTTTTTAATCTCGATGCTAAAGTAATTTTTTGTACTTAGCATGCTGCAGTGTTTACATCTTGGTGTGTTTTGTTTTGTTTTTATTGACTTTGCAGTGGATTTTGCTATTTTAAAACTGAAGGTACGCTACAGAGTTGCCTGTGTGCTTGGGGACTTGGTGTTAAATTTGATTAAGTATTATCTGGCCAAGCTGAAGAATGAAGAAAGAAGAACTAATTTCGTAGTGCGTTTATTTGATTATTGTAATATACTTTATCTTAACTTAAAACTTGTTCTAAACTGTCTCTATAGCGCTACAAATATGAAAGCATTCTACGAACAAAGCATACAATGATTGTTACGCAGGAACTGTAGCCTTTGTCAGATACTCTCTACAGTAGCGTGTGCTGCTTTTGATGCTAAGCACCTGGAAAAGGTAGGTTAAAACCTGCTCAAGGTAGGTTATTACCATTGGCAATTCCATGGCATTGCTGTTCGTGTGAAAGTTCTACTTTGTGCTTTTTGCAAAATGTTGTTTTGATGTTCTTTGAAGGCTAAAAAGTAGATTATATTTAATCTCATAATTTCTTTTTACTGAGCATACTTCTCTCTGTACTTGTGCTCTCTTCCCACTGGAGGGGAGGTTAGAGCCTGATGGAATCATGGTGTAAGTGGGTGCTGGCATTTGGCCAGAAATTGTGTTGGTAAGGATAGTTCAGGCTGCTCAAAGATTGTGAATATTTATTTTTTCTTTGGGGGGAGGCGGGGGGAAGAGTGGGGAAAGTCTGAGTGGTGGGCGGTTGTGTTCTGAAATGAGTGGGAATAAAATCAGACCGAAACCTGTTCAGAAGACTAGAATTTACAAAGAAATCCATATGCAACTTGAGTGACAAGGTTTTGAATCACTTTAATTTGCTTTCTCATAACAGGAAAATACATAGACGTGTAATAAAACACCTTGCGTGTTCTGCCTGAGGTGCTCTAAAGTAGAGTGCATAAATTATGCCTGTGGATCTTATCTTTTAAATGAAATGTATCTCTACAATGAAAAGTGGATTAACTTAAGAAGTGCTTGATAATGTTGGAAAATGAGATTGGTAAGGAGTAGCTTATGCAGTTGCAGAGGTTGTTTATTTTGCTTTGGGTAAATGTCTACCTGGAATTTGGTCAAGTTATGCAGGATGACACATTTACTTGTAAGTGCTCCTGGTATTGCATCTTAAGGGGCAGGCAATCATGTAATCTTGGTAGAGGGAATGTGGTCTCCCTCTTGCAGCTTTTCTGTGGTCAGTAATGATTTGCAAGTATGACACAGGGCAAAGAAGATCTGTTTCTTAAAACTTAATTTTTAAATATTTTATTTTTACTTTTTGTTAATGAAGGCCTGCCACTACAAAGTACAGACCCACTTCCTGAAAATGAAAAGCTGGAATCTCTGCCAAAACTCTGCCATTATTTCATGTCTGGCCAGCTTCAGTCCAGAGCGTTATTAAAAAAATTATTAGTGGAGGTGTGTTAATAATAACTTCTTAAGCTGCATAGTTAAAGAGATGTGTAAGCTTAGAAAGTTTGATCAAATTATAGCATGAAGCAGTTTGTGTACCTGGTCTATCCAGCCCTGTAACTAGATGGAGGTATGCTTGGTGATTTTAGTGTAGAGTGAACTCCATTTGAAAAATGTACAGAATTTAAAAGTGGATTTCCAGAGAATTCATAATTGAAACTTCTTTCCAAATATACTTGTATAATAGTCAACTTCAGCGTTAGTCTGAAGTGATGAAGGTTAAACCAATTCCTCACCTCTGGAGATATTGGAACCTCTTATTGTTTGAGAGACTGTAACCCATTTTGTGTAGATATGGTGAGTTTGATTATTTTTTTATTTACTTTGTAGTCTGGAAATGCAGTCTAGAGTAAAAGTGGTTTCATGTTTTACATGTTTTTGGAAATAATGCTTCACAGATAACCAAGTGGATGTCAAATGAAGTAAGGCAGTTGGTAACTAAAATCATCAGTTTCACTATTTTAAACACCATATTCTGATGATGCCTGCATGTTTTGTCCTTCTCACAATGGAGCTAAACGAAAACCCCTGAGAAAGAGTTCCTTCTAATGTAGCATAATGAAGTCTTTAAATGGGTACAGTTGTAGGTCATCATGAATAGGAATGCAGTGACCTTTGTCTTGACAATGAAGCTGGCACAAGCTTCTCAAAGAGCTGTTCTTTTTTTTTTTTTTTTTAATTTCTCCGCCAGAAAGGACACAAATGAAACAGAGGATTCCCCTTCTCCCATCAGTGAGCAAAATCAAAAGATTAGAAAATGTATTGTAAATTGTCAGCTTGCAAAATCTAGAAATAACATGGAGTGCTTTCTCTACATATACATATTGTTTCAGAGATGATGTGTGAGAAGGTAGGGAAAAAAGGGAAGCAGAAAGGCTGTCTGCCTTGCAAAGGGCCTTAAGGTTTCTTAAGATGCTCTGTGATAACCTGGTTTGATTTTTGATACGCAGCAATGAGATACTCAGAATGGTAATTCGCTTCTTATAATTCCAAGTCTAGAACAATCACAAACCTGCGGGTCATTCCTTCTCCATTTAATTATGTGTGTAACTGTGGGCTTATAATGCACTGCACTGAACGATTGGAAGGCTCAAGTGTTTGGTGTTCTGTGTAAAAATAAAGAAATAAAAACACGCCAAGTGTTGTGCAGAAAGCACGTGGCTGCTGTGGCTGCTGCTGAGGAGGGCCCATGGCTCCACCTGTGTACTGAAGTGCTTCCTGGAGTGCAGTGCTCAGCAATTTTCTTGTACCACGGAGGATCATCTGTCACTCTTAGATAATAGCACTACCTGCTCATTTAGGGTTTTCTCAAGGTTTCAGCAATGTCAGTCTGAATTGTGCTGTCTTGTAGAGGAGAGGCCTGTGTGGCAAAGCAAACTCTGAAGTGAGCAGTGAAGATAATGGATGGAGATGTTTTTCTAAGGGAGAAGTCATAACTACAAAACCAGTTCTCCATCATCAGAAAATGATCTTCATAAAAATTTTTTAAGCTCTCTAAAGGAGCAAAAATTGGTTGTTGGGCTCTTTCAGTCAAGGACCCGCTGCTGCCTGCTGTGAGAGCTGCCCTGCCCTGCCGTCATGGGCTGCTGTGTGGGCAGGCAGAGGCTGGGGCGTCAGCAGTCGGGAACAAGGTAAAAACAAAAAGTAAGTCTAGAATGTTCTGGGAAAACCATGTGCTAGTGCTGTATGAACGTATCTGCTGTGTAGTGAGACGTGAATTTGATCTGCAAGATCAAAAGTTGCATGGAATAGTACAGTCGTGGTTGCTTAGAAAGACTTGGGAAACATACTCTTCTCTGCAAGTAACATATAGCCATAACATTTACTTAATAAGCTAGGACCTGCTTCATTTGCTATTAGAGCTTTTTATTTTAGTAATTCAGTGTCATATTCTGGGAGAGGTGGAAAGTTAAAACAACGGTTTTATTTTCCTCAGGGAAAAGGGTGTGAGGTAAGTTCTGAGTGAGCGTCGGGTGCGGTTTCTCCACAGGTAACCAAAGCTGTGGTAAACCAATTAAACTCTGCTTGTTATTGTTTAGTTTAGTTTTGTTTTTAACCTCACTGTGTTAATAGAAGCACAAATTGCAAAGTGCCCTGCCTGGCCTCAGCCTGTGCTGGGGAGAGGCCTGTGTGTGAGGCAGGCCCGGGCAGTGGGCACAGGTGGCTGCTGGGTGCTGAGGGAGCCCTGAGATGCTGCTACTGCTTAGGAAGGCTAAGAGCAGCTTCTGACAGACCTTTGGGCTGTCCTTGATCAAAGGGTGCCTGCAGCCTTTGTTCTACCTGACCCCTAATCAGGTAGGATCAAGCACCCTTTTAGTGTGCAGTTGTTGAGGAGCTGCGCCAACAAGTAAGGGAGCTGCTGCACAGCAGTCTGCACAGCGTTGGGCAGGATGTGAAAGAGAGCGACTTTATCTTTTGTGCAGTTTCAAATACTGTTCAACAACTTCATATAATGACCTGAAAGGTGGGTCAGAGTGCACCCTCAGTAAGTCTGCAGATGGTAGAAAACTGGGAGGAGTGGCTGATACGCCAAAGGGTTGTGCTGACTTTGAGAGCAACCTGAGTTGCCTAGTCATCCATCTGGTGACTAATAACCCAGGCACCACCGTGTGACAAAGCCAGCTGGCTGGAGGGCAGTTTCTCTGAGGGTGCTGGTGGACAAAAGGCCAGTAGTACCCCGGGCCCCATTGGGAATGCTTCCAGCACGGTCAGGGAGATGCCCTTCTACTCTGCCCAGCACTGGCAAAGTCACACCTGGTGTACTGTGTCCAATTCTGGGCTCCCAGCATGAGAAAGAAGCAGTTACTGGAGTATGTCCAGTGCCAGGGCTATCAAGGTAGAGTATTTTATATTAGGAGGGGCTGAGAAAGCTGGGAGTGTTTAGCCTGGAGAAGACAAGGCTCAGTGATCTTGTCAGTGTGTACTAACGCCTGATAGGAAGAGATGAAGGTGAGGAGGCCATACTATTCTCAGGAGGGCATACTGACAGGACAAGAGATGATAGACACAAGTATTGAAACACATTAAATTCCATTGTGTGCAACAGAGCACTTTTTTATTTTTACTATGAATGCTGTTAAGTAGAGAATAAGTTGCCAGGAGAGGTGGTGGAGTCTAAATCTGTGGGATATTTAAAGCCAGTCTAGACACAGTCCTGGGCAACTTGCTGTAACTGACACAGATGGAGCAGGACGCTTGGACAAATTGACCTCAAGAGGTCCTTTTAAACATCAACAGCTCTGTGACTCCTGTAATTTTGATTATTGGTGTGTCAAACAAATGTCACATTTATGCTGAGGGTACACTATTTGTTTATAGGATATAATACAGTGCGGTATCTGAAAATGCATTGTTTAAGGGAACAAGAGTGCTAGACAATTCTAGATATTGCCTGAAATACTTATCTCTGTAGCGTTGAGCAGTTAAATGTTTGGGATTTCTAGCTTGGACACTTCAGTCTGCTTTAAATTGCAGACATTTTCCATGACAAACCTTCTTAGTCTTCTATTAAAAATTAATTAAAAATTTAAAAACTACAGTGAAAGCAAAATAAAATTGGATTTTTTTGATGGTTGGTTTTGGTTCTTTACTACCTTTTTTTCCTTTCTTCTTAACTGTAGAAGGTTACAGTAAGGAAATATATATCTGACAGTCATTTTTATATGACTTGGATCTGGAATTTGCTTTTTTCCTCTTCCCCCAAATTTTCTTAGAATGGCCTGACTTGAAGCTGCTTTTGTTCAGAGCTCTTGCAGAAGAAAAGGAAAAAGCAAAGCAGAGAAAATGCAGTTTCTGTTTTTGGTTCAGACTTCAATGTGAAATCCTTTCTTCTAGAGAAAGGCAGGCATAGAGTGTTATCTTATCAGTCCATTGATAAGTCGTAACAGTGTTGGGCTGTTTCAGGCATTACTATTAGCTGTCGTTTTGGTCACGGGCTCAGTGGTTGCAAAAGATTTTCTTGACTCATTGAGCTAGACTTTTTTTAAGCATGAAAGAGTAAAAAGGATGGGGATTAAAAATGCATACAGGGAATAGGTAACAGCAGGAAATTAAGTTTTGTATTTTAAACCTTTGTATTTCAAGTCTTGATCAAAACTGGGTATTATGGTGATGTAATGTGGGTCTACTGTTGCAGAGGTGGGTCTGGTCTAGCTGTTTCTTGGGATCAGGGCAGTGTTGCTAAATGAGGTTGTTGTGAACCCTGGGATTTCATGTGGTAATAGATATCAATTATAATGGGAAGTTTCATACATTTCCGACACCTACTGAAGACTTGTTTTAAGTAATGGCCCCTGAGGTTAGCATTTTTCTGGCATGCTAGCTATAGGTCTTTCGTTTCTGTTCCCCATTCTTCTTTTGTTTTTTAGGCTTGATTTTATCACAGTCCTTGGATTTTATCAGCGGGTGTTGTTTGGACTGACTCAGTGTTCTCATCTTCAGCTTTTCTGGCTACTATAAACAGTAAGTCTTTGGTTTATGCTTACGGATATGTTTTTGTACATTTAAACTCTTTTCATTGCATATTATTTGTGTATTTAGTTTGTCAGGTAAGTATAATTTTAAATGCTGTGGAAATTTCTGTGAAAATCCCACGTTCTCAGAGGTGTTGCAGTGAACTGATGTTACTTTTTTAAAGAATAGGTGCCTACTAGTGCCAGTGTTAGAACATACTATCCTGTTTGAGAAGCTCAGCTGAATTATAGCTGAACACTATGATAATTCATTCTTACCAGACGGTTTGTTCTAATAACATGTAAAGTAGAGCTATCCCTTCTATTAGGTGTGTCAGACTGTAGGCACTGAACTTAGGGAATTTGTCAGATAATTAACAACAGTATTCAACAACTATTTAAAAGAAACAATGACCTCAATTTGTAGTCTCAGTATTTGGTTTTTTTTTATTATTTTTTATAATTATTATTTTTTTAAGATAGAAAGCTGAGAAGACAGGCAAAATTCCACATGGTTGAATTTCTATTGATATTCTAGTTCGACAGCAGCCTTTGTCATTTGAGCTAGTGAAGTATCTAAGTGCTGATAAGTAGCTGGTTGTATACCAGTGGAGAGAATGTGTGTGAGCTGTTTTCATACATAGATGCTGACATCTCAATAATGGTGCACTTAGTTATTTTGTTTTTATTGTGTGCCAGAACACAGTAGCTCTAGCAGACAATCTCTTACTTGTTATCTTGAACTTGATTGTTGGCCTTTCTACCTTGTTCCTGTCTTGCTTCTCTTAGTGCAGTTCTTAATGTCTCAACAAATGCAGCACTTCTATCATTCGTAACTCCCTGCTCTACCAGTCTTTGCCTTCTCTTGTTTTTTAGCTCCCACTTTTATAATCCCGTATGAGTAATATGTTCCCTTCTCCTCATGTCCTAGTTCTATAACTTCTGTTCCTGAGTTCCTTGCCTAATCAGTTTCCACATCCAATCATGTGTTCCGTTTTTCCTCCTTGTCCTGTGTGCAATTTCCTTTTGTCTGTTCAGGGACTTTTTCTTCTGTGTAGAGTCGGAGCATGGAACATCCTTCCATCCTGAATGTATTTTGAGGATCAGGAGGAGCATCACAGTGCCGTTCCCTGCTTCTGCATTGGTTTGATGAAAGCTCCCTTAAGTGATGCCATCACTGAGGAGTCCCTCAGCAGCTTGTTCCCGCTTACATTGCTTGAGCTAGGCCAGGGTTAATACTGCTGTTATTGAATTTAGATGGTGGATTGTTTTAAAGACATAGGCTGTCTTGTATTTTCCACTTGTCTGTCCAGCAGATAGCTTCATGAGTAGGTGTGACAGCATGCCTGAGTTATCTGGGATTGGGTTGGGAAGAATGGATCTGACAAAGCCAGTCTGTCATCTTCCTTGTGATTGAAGCTGTGGCACTAATTTTGGCACTTACTGCTGTCATGGGATGGTGCTGTTATAGCTCGCCCTTATGTGGGTGACTTGGTTTTGGCAAAGCAGGCGACATACATTCTAATATACCAGAGGAATAAACTGAAATATACTTTTTAGAAATCTGTGTAGTGTGAATGGGTGTAGATGGATTTTCTTAAAAAAGGAAATGGTGTAACACTGCTTCTTTTCTGTACCAACAGTTCTTTTGTATTGAAATGTAGTTATCTTAGGAAGCACCAGTGTTTTTCAAAGAAAAGACAAATTTTGCGTAGTCGAGAGCAAGTATTTTTTTATTAACATTCTTCTTAGAAATGATTAAGGTTTTCTCAGTAAGACTATATATATTTATACACATCTGCTTGTGTGCAGAGAAGGAATCGGACTGTCAGATACGGTTAATGAAAATATCAGACCGAGTGATCAGCTGCGCAGTCAGGAGCTACTGACAGCAAGATGTTGAAAGACTTGGGGGTAACATTTGGAGAGAAACAGGCAGTCTATATGCTTGTATTTTTAATAAAAATAAATAACAAAATGCAGTGACTTCTTACAACTCCCATTGAAGCATCAGGAATTGCACTGCTTCAGGCAAATTGTGTGACCAGATGCAATAGCTTGTTTATCTGATGTGGCAAATTCTGTATTCCTATAGATGAGCTATTGCTGTAAATTATCCAGTTATAATTCAGTAATCCATCAGGCATCTACTCCCTTTGAATGCTGTTTAATTGAATGAGCTGCAGTATCAGCAGGACAGGTTACGTCACGTGAAAGTCCCAAAAGGATGCAACTTGTTGTTCCTGTTGCCCCTCAAATTTTTTTTTCATTGATAGTGGAGAATTTTAGCAGGATATTTCATTCTACTAAACACGTGAGTTTTCTAATCATCTGTATGTAATGTAAATACCAAATTAAGTCACAGTAGCCTTTTTAAATACTAATCAAAGCTGCATGGAAATTACATAGAAAAAGGATCTTCCCCATCTGGTAGTACCCACAGCCAGAAATTAGCTTAGGTTTATGTGTTAGATTGATAGTACTGCATGGATGAGCCACCCTCTGACTGAAGGGAATATTGACAAGCAGATTTCAAAATGGTGCCAGTACCTGTCAGGATAACGCGTGTGACCATGCATAGTCTTTCCTCATTGGAAACAGATGAAAATTGCATCGATTGTTTTTTTCTCTTAAACCAAATGATATTTAGCTTCAGTTAAAGACTTAACTCAATCTAAATTGAAATCACCTTCTTATATTGTAGTTTTTGCATAAGAAAGATGATACAGTTAAGGTTGATTTACAATTCTATCATAAGCTAAAGTGGTGTATAGTGCAGTCACACTGCATACGCTTCAGTATCTTAAGAGCTGTATGATTGCCTGGCACAGAATGAAAGACTATGGTAGCTAAGTTTGGTAGGAAATGATTATTTTTTTTAAATTCCAGTTAGAATGCCTATTCTTTCTAACTGATTAGAATCACAGAATCCTTAGAGTTGGGAGGGACCTTTAAAGGTCATCTATTCCAACTCCCTTGCAATGAACAGGGACGTGTGCAGCTAGATCAGGTTGCCCATGGCTTGATCCAGCCTTGCCTTGAAAGACTCTAGAGATGGGGCATCAACCACATTTCTAGGCAGCCTGTTCCAGTGCCTCACCACCCTCACTGTTGATAAACTTTTTCCTTATATCCAATTGAAATCTACTGTCTTTGAGTCTGAAGCCATTTCCCCTTGTTCTTTCAGTACAGACCCTGCTAAGGAGTTGTCCTCTTCTTTCCTGTAGCTCCCCTTCAGTTATTGAAAGGCTGCTATCAGGTCATTTCAGAGCCTTCTCTTGCCCAGGCTGAACAGTCCCAGCTCTCTCAGCCTGTGCTCATAGGAGCCGTGTTCCATTCCTTGCTTCATATTTTTGTGGCCCTTGTCTGGACGTGCTCCAACAGGTTCACTTCTCTCCTGTATGAGGTGTCTACAACTGCCTGCAGTACTCCAGGTGAGGCCTCACTAACATGGAGTAAAGGGGCAGGATCACCTCCCTCAACCTGCTGGTCATGCATCTTTTGATGCAGCCCAGGATGCAGTTGGCTTTCTGGGCTATGAGGGCACATAGCTGGCTCATTTCCAACTTTCTGTCCACCAGTACCCCCAGATCTTCTTCAACAGGGCTGCACTCAATTCTTTCATCCTCCAGCTCATATTGGAAGTGAGGATTGCCTCTACCTGGATGCAAGATATCTTGCATTTGGATTTATTGAACCTCATGAAGTTCACTTGGGCCTGCTGCTCAAGCCTGTCTAGGTCCTTCTGAATGGCATCCCATCCCTCTTGTGTGTTGACCACACCCCCACAGGTTGGTGGCATCAGCAAACTTGCTGAGGGATGTGCTAGACTCCACTGTCAATGATGAAGATATTAAAGAGTATCAGTCCCAGCTCTCACCCCTGTGGGACAGCACTTGTCACTGATCTCCATCCAGACACGGAATCTTGATCACCACTCTCTGGACTCAATCCTGCAGCCAGCTCTTTATCCATTGATCAGTCCACCCATCAAATCCATATCTTTCCAATTTGGAGAGAAGGATGTTGTGGAGTGCTGTGTGAAAGGCCTTACTGAAGTCTAGGTAGTTTACATCAGTGGCTCTTCCCTTGTCCTTGATGCAGTGGCCCATCATAAAAGGCCACTAGGTTGGTCAGACAGGATTTGCCCCTGGTGGAGCCATGCTGGTTCTCCTGTATTACCTCCCTATCTTCCACATGCCTTAGCACAGCTTCCAGAGGATCTGTTCCCTGATCTTTCCCAGCACAGAGGTGAGACTGATAGGACAGTAGTTCCAAGGATCACCCTTTTTATCCTTCTTAAAAAGAGGTGTGATGTTGTCTTTTTTTCCAGTCACCAGGGATTTCACCTGATTGCTGATGACTTTTCAAATATTACTGAGAGTGCCTTGGCAACTACATCAGCTAATTCGCTCAGAGCTCTGGGATGCATCTCATCAGGACCCATAGACTTGCAGATGTTCAGGATCCCCAGGTGGTGACCAAAATTATCTTTGCTTACTTGCTTTGCTTGGGAGGGATGTTGCTTTCCCCCTCCCTCTGCAAAATCATGCATTTGAGGGCTGTGTGGCAAGCAGTTGTCAGACAAAACCAAGGAAAAAAGTTAAGTACCTCAGCATTCTCCTTATCTGTTGTTACCAGCTTGCCTGTTTCCTGGCCTCACGTTGCGCCAGGGGAGATTCAGGTTGGATGTTAGGAAATACTTCTTATCCGACAGAGTGGTCAAGCACTGGAAAAAGCTGCTCAGGGAGGCGATGGAGTCACTGACACTGGAGATATTCAAGAGACATTTAGATGTTGTATTGAGGGATGTGATTCAGTGGGAAGTATTGGTAATAGGTGGACAGTTGGTTTGGATGATCTTAGAAGTCTTTTCCAACTTTGGTGATTCCATGATTCTATGAAAATTCATGGACTTCATGCCTAAAATTCTCTAATTCCTCCTTCAAATTCTGGTATTACTGCAGAGAGAATGTCTGTAAATATGAGAAACTTGAACTTTCTGATTCTTCGTGAGTACCATGGTTGAATTTTATGTAGACATGCTTTTGGAACAAGGAGAAGACACACAGGTGGAGTCAGATGCCCTACAAGTTGGCAGGTTTCTCAGTTCCAATAGAACTTGTGCCCATATGACAACTGCTTTTCACATGAGCAACTTTACTGATTTCTTAAGAATGGGGATTTCTAAGCGTAGTTTTGCCATTGGAATGTACAAATAGTGGTTAAAAATGATATGAATTCTTATAGGTACATAATTTTATGGTTTTATTGGACTTAAGTCTTCAGAATTCCATTTGGTTGTTTTATTGGCTCTGATCTCAACTGTGTTAATTACATACATAAGCACTGTCATAACACATAAGTATTGTGTGCATTATTTTAAAATGCTGTGGTTTGTACAACCATTAAAGAATGCTGAATGTATAAACTGTATGGCTGAGTATCAAATCAAGCTTATCTGGCAGTTTCCTTGCTTTAAAAGTCTGATTTCCTTCACAAGACTATATTATAAGCTTCAATTTAAGTTTTCAGTTTGTTTTTTTTCTGATCATCTTACATTAAGGTAGTGCTGGATTATTTAGAATTACAAATAGAACTTTATTTAAATGAAATGGTTTTCAGTGAAATCATATTGCCTTCCCATTATTAAACAGTGAGATTTATATTTGGGCACTGAAACACTGAAGGTCTCTAACTCTGATGTTATAAATGTGAATGCTTCCACTAGCTAATATTTATGATTCTCTTATTTCCTAAAAGGTAACATTATTTGTTAGATACTCATAGTGAAGAGCTGAATATCCTTTTCTTTGAATGAAAGCGTAACAGTTTTCCTCTGACTGATTGTGCAGTCATGACACAACTGAGGTGAAGATTCAACTTCAAACGTTGCAAGATAAATCATTTCCACATTCTTGCTTAAGTGGCTATTTTAGTGTGGAGAAGCACATTTTCTGTTGAGTGCTAATGCCACTGTCTCCTTGACCCAAGGTCTTAACTATTCTGACTAAAGTGAGGTTGGTAGCTGGTGTAAGAAGGAGTTCGTAAGTAAAATAGTTGCCTGGTTGAAATTTTGCATTTTCTGAACCTGTTGGGATTGTCCATTGATAAACGCATCGATCGAACAAAATGTGCCTTATTCAAGATATTAGCAGTCGTGTATTCTTGTTAGCTTTTCTTATCTGTAGAAGCATAGGAGCAGGGCTGGGGTCAGAACCGCACACAGGCTGCACGAGGGACCAGCAGAAAGGAAGAGCTTCTCAGCTCACTGTTATCTTGCCCAGATGCTTTGCTCTTGTTTTCAGCTATGAAATCTATTGGCACGAGGCATTTTTTTTCTCCTTTTGTGCTTTTGTCAATTCCATGGTTTCCTCTGTTGCCACCCAACATGTATCCAGTGACGTCTCCCAGTATTGCTGCCCAGCTCCATTTGCTGGAGTCAGGGAATGTGAGGAGAGGTCTCTGCTTCACACTGCTCTCTGCCTTACTGCTTTTGCCAGAGCATTTCTTCATCTTTAGTAGAGAGAGGTCAACTTTGGAACAGCTCCTTTGTCTCCGCTGTTTCCACGTCCCAAGGAATAGCATCGCGAAGGGTAAGATGGTATTTAGCTTCAAATTACTTTAGCTTCCATTAATTGTTTTTAATTCAAATAGCAGCGACAGTGAATCCTTTTAAAAGTGCATCATGCTGCTTTTTAAAGGAAGTGGAAAAAACATCAGACACAAAGGCATCTGAAATGAGGACCTTGATTCACAAAGTATTCTAAGAACACCTATTAGCAATATTGAGGAAGTGCTTCAAAGTGGATGGCTTAGAGAATGGGTGGAAAATGAGTTTTCCTGGGAAATAACCTAATGTGCTTCACATGATGGCAGAATCTTACAACAGGCACGTTAGTGGCGTGCACAAGAAATGTGAAGTCATGATTTAATAATGTGAAAAATGTCAGCAATAGTGAGGATGGGTACTGACAGCCCAGTGGCATTTTTGGCTATGACTACCAAGGGAAAAAACTGCTATTGCTCTACAATTGACAAAGTATGATTTCATATGTGTGCATCTATCTATCTATCTATCTATCTATACATATATATGTATTTGTTATATAACATCCTCCTTCAAGCTCCCTGTCAGTTAACTACTACTATGCTTCCTTATTTTAATGTCAGTGCCTTATTGGGCAGATCTTCAAAGCTACGTGTGTAAAATTTAGCTACATGAAAAGGCTTTGCTTGACTAAGAAATTCCCTACTGGTTTTACAGGAAAGCCCAAAGGAGTGAAACATATGGATGTGGCAAATAGCTATATGACAGAGCACAGAAACTGTAAAAACGTAAATACAGTATTTAGAATCCTAAAGAGGGCTGAAATATAAAAGCAGGTATGGTGAATGTTTTGTGTACTATTTTTAAGGATGCAAAATAACTGCAAAGAAGTCACTCGAGGCCTTGCCTCCCTCCCATTTTCAGAGTCTGACACAAAAAATAAGATTTCCCTGGGTGAGCAAACACAGTTACTTTATTTCCTTTGCAAACATCCTCAATTACACTTGCTTAGCTTCATATTTTTATTATTTACGTTCAATCCTTGAATGAAAACATTTACAAAGCATCTGCATTGGTATAAAACAGTGAAATGACCAAGTAGTTGTTGGGCACAGAATTCCAGATGCGGTCAATATGCACTGAGCAGGTAAACTGTTCAGAGGAAGAGCTTGCAATTCTTGAGGTTGCTAACGGTGGCTCATTTGCACAATTTTTTTTTTTTTTTTTAATTATTGTCAGTGTGAGAATAATGTAATAAAGGAATAACTACTATTTCACAAAATGTTACTGAATATACAGAGTACTTAGTAACGTCGTGTTAATTTGCATAACCCAAGTTATAAACCTTTCAATCATTGCAAAGATTTTTTTATTTTTAAGTTAATAGTTCCTTTCAGCGCTGTCCTGAGGAGATTGAGACAATCTTTGAAACAAGTTCTTACATCTTAAATCTGTGTGGAGTAAGTTCAGTATAACACTGAGGCAACATTTGTGCAGAGGGCCACAAAGATGGTGAAGGGCCTGGAGCATCTCTCCTATGAACAAAGGCTGAGTGAACTGGGTCTGTTCAGCCTTGAGAAAAGAAGACTGAGAGGGAACCTGATCCAGGTCTATAAATATCTAAGGTGTGGGGGGCAGAATGGTGAGGCTGGACTCTTTTCAGCGGTGACTGGAGACAGGACGAGGGGGAACAGCCGGAAACTGCAGCATAGGAAGTTCCGCACCAATGTGCACAAGAACTTCTTTACAGTGAGGTGACGGAGCACTGGAACAGGCTGCCCAGGGAGGTGGTGGAGTCTCCTTCTCTGGAGATGTTCAAGACCTGCCTGGATGCCGACCTGTGCGACCTGCTGTAGGGAACCTGCTTTGGCAGGGGGTTGGACTCAATGATCTCTGGAGGTCCCTTCCAACCCCTACAATTCTGTGATTCTGTGAACATTCTCTTAAATTGGAGCAGAGAGGAGGTACTCAGTTCTTCAGGTACTGAGTGCAATCAAAATATTTTTCTTTGGAAACTTTTTTTGCTTGGACTCTCAGAGTTTTGATCTCTTGGCAGAAGTTGAGGTTTGTAAGGGTGAAATTAAAACCTGAAAATTTAGTGAACTTAAATTTAGTGGCACTTAAAAGAACAACGAATTGAATATCTAGGGAAATCTGAAAATTTGTTATATTTGCCTGATAGTTTTTTCCTCCAGATTTAATATGTTTTGAGTAACTGCTTTTCAAAAGTAAAATCTGATTTTTGTCAGTTTTCCTCCACTTAGCTTCTTGTATTCTTTCCTTCTGCTTCGCTCCACCTATCTTTGCTCTTACTTTGAGTGCCTGCTAATGGTTCTGTTTGCTGTCTGCTGGTGCCACTATTGCTGTGACTCTTAAAACACACCAAAGGTCACTGTCACCTTTTCCTCTGTTGTGAGCTTACTTTCAGGATGATCATCTTTGCTGGCTTCAGTTGTCTAGAACTCTGTATTTAAATTTTAGCAGATGAGCCATCAGGCTCCTGCGCGTATATAAATGTGTGTATATATATTTTTTTTTTCTTAAAATGATATCCATTTCTTAGAGAATGTTTGCTTGCAAGGCACTGGAGTTTCCCTCTCATTGCATCATAGAGATGTCGTTAACTTTTTGCTGTGGGATCAAAAAAGTGGGAGTGTCTTTGTGGCACTTGACAGAAAGAGGTGCTGTGGAGCAGGAGCTCTCAGTTTAAAGCAAAGCCTGAGCAATTGTATGGGCTCAAAGCACAAATCAGCTTGGGGAAGAAAAGATTCTTGGCTAAGAGAAATCTTCTATCTGGAGTGACTGAGACATAATTGAATGACTAAAGTATTTGTTTATTGTGTTATGGAAAATGCTCTTAGATTAGTGGAAATGTATAAAATACCCAAATTAGATGACTTCTGGATGGCTCCGAACACACAAGGATGAAAAGATCAGCACCTCTCATGTTAAACTGATCAAAGAAACATATTCTGGATAACTTCTTGTCTGTAATTGCATTAATGTTGGAAATTTTCACTGCAGCATATAGCGTGATTTCCATAACTTACCATTCTTGGGACCAGTTGCCTTGAACTGACTGATGTCTGCTATGTCATAAATGAATCTACTCCACATAGGTGCTGAAATTGTTTTTTAGTTACGTTAGTTTTACCTGCTGAGCAGCAGTCCTTGTAGCAGGGCTAAGTTGCTGAAGGCTGGGAAGCAGCTCCTGTTCCTCTACATGTTTTTGGCTACAACCTCTGGATGAGGTTTTTCATTCCATCTTTCCAAAGATTCTTAAAAGAGCATAGATTGGCTCATTCCTTCAAAGTAATCATCTTCGGCCTTTTGAACGTAAGGCAGCTTTACAGAATGGTCAACAAATATTTTCTCTGCCTTCACATGGGAAAATAGTTGTGCTCTAAGATATGTAGTCGCTGTTGTTACTCAATATATGTAAGGTATTGTCCAGTGAATACCAGAGTGACTTGGGAGTTTCTCTGAAGTTGCTTTTCAGTATTCTTTTAAGGAAATATTTTCTATTACTGAAGTCAGCGTCAGGCATTTCCTGCACACTGCTGCCAAGCAACTTGATTCTTCAATCAAGCTCGTGCCATCTGTTTTTAATTGTAATATTGTGTTTGAATACTGTGTTATAGAAATAATTGTACTTGTTCTCAATCTCATAACAAGGTATGTAGTTTGCTGATATCTGCATATGGATAGGTTTGAAACTTGTATACTGTAATGTTTCCTTAAAGAAAAGATGTGACAAAGAATGAGCCCTCAGGAGCTGATGGCATCCACTAAAGGGTTGTGAAAATTCCTGTGATAGATTATTATTCACTGCAATTGCAGCCCATTGTTTTGGTAGGTTGTCTTAAGCACACCTTGCATCTGTGCAAGTCTGACACCAATTCAGAGCATATTGTTGTCAGTATTTTTAGATTTTTAGAGAGATTTTTTTGGTGGTTCTGTTTTGACGTGATTGCCTCAGTGAGTTCTTCCAAGTAGGCAGTGCTGTAAGGTGTTATCCCAATGGCAGCAAGGTTTGTGTTCTGTATTGCCGTGACACTGGGTGTTATTCTTTCACTCCGTGGCTTGTGATTCAGAGGGAAGATTTGATAGCAGAAAATGGGAATTTTCAGGTAATGCTTTTGAACTTTGTAGTGGCTTGGATGTTTTGGCATTTAAATAATCCATTGTATGTGTGTGTAAATAGTTAACTTGTTATCCTTCCAACTGTTTCCTTACTTTTTAATTTAAAATAATGTTAAAGGCAGCGTTCAGGAAATTTCATCAGCAATTACTTGTAAAGAGTATGCTCAATTCAGGTGTCAGGGGAGAAGGTGACCAAGTCTACATGTTGCATGTTCCAGACAGGGAGAGGGAACCATGCTGCAATATCGTTAAGTCTGGAAATAGCACCCAGCAGCTGAAGGAGTGCAATGAGCAAATTGTTCATATAGAACAACAGAGAAATACAAACCGTAAGGAAAAGAGGAGCTCTGTTAGCTGAGTGTATTTAGGTGCAGTTTTCATCCTTCTTAGGGAAGACTCCCAATCAATCCAATTTCTCTCTAGCCTCCCAGCTACTGAGGTTAGGAAGCTGTAGAAAGGAACATGAAAAGCTATTCACCACTCTTCTAATAAATGAGCTGTTGCAGATAGGTCAGAGGTAATCCAGCATTTGTTTTTCTGTTCAGTTTCTTCATCTTTAATGATATCTTTTGAGCTTGTTTCAAGTGGTTATAGGTGTGGTTCACGAATGGCCTGAAACTTATTTTTTTTTCTTTTTCTGAGAAAAATGACCTTTAAATAACCAAACTTTCTCTATTTTGTCTTTCATTTTTGGTTTTTATTACCCTGGCTTTTTTGACCGGGAGGTTTTGACCAACTACCTACTCTTTTAGCCTTCTAAACGTTTGCAGTGATGACATGGATGTCGTGTAATACATGTAAGCCACGTGTCATGGTTTGAAGTTTTGCCATAGAAACTTGTTCATAATTTTTTAATACTGTAGTGCAATCTCAGAAGTAGTAATTTAAACTAAATGTGTTCTCATTTACAAAAAGTGCATCCTGAAATATGTTGAATATCCAATAACATTCCCATCCATCAGTATTCTAGAAAACTGTTGAATGGAAACTCCCATTGATTGCTACAGATATCGTAATGGGGTAAAAGTAGCAAGATCTGAGAGAATACCTTTAAAAGGTGCAAGTCAAACAATGTATTTACTGTGAAGTGTCATTACTGAATGTTTAATTTTGGACACGTGGAAGATGCAGTGGCTGAGTGACCAGTTTCTCTGGCATGTACTGGTTTAGTTTCCCTTGTTTGATGAAGTATACAGAAAATTCTTAGGAAGCAATTTGAGGATCTGCTTATTTACAGTTTTGGTATTGATAATCTTATACTGCAGAATTAAATACAACAGCCAACCATTGTGAAACTGAAAAGTAAAGGAATTTTCTTCTATGATGCTATCTGAAGAATGAAAAGTGGAATAAATAAAGACTTTTTTTAATGCAGTGATGTGCAGGAGACAGACTTTTTGACACTATGCATTTATTAACAAACTCACAAGATGCCATTGAAGCCATCTTCCCTTTTCTAGTTGTAGATTTTAACAGTTTTATACTGGGTATTTTATTTCTACTGCTGTTCTAGAAAGTAAGACTGCAAGTGGAGGACAGCAAATTCCTTGCAGCTCTGAAGCAGTAGATTCTCTGAATAACAAAACTATTTTCTAAAACTATATGAAGCCAGCACAGCTCCACTCATACTGCCAAAAGAATGGTGTAGAGGAGATAAAATACAGGCGTATTTGGGGGATTGTCCAAAGATTCCAGAGCAGAAAACAGAAGTGACCTGAAACACAGCTTGCACACACGCTATCGATTTAAAACACTCTTTATGCTTACAAGTATTGGCATCGATTTCTTTACATTAAACATGTGCTCGGAGCTGTATTCAAGAATATATTCAAGAATCCTTAGCAGTGTTTTTACTTAGCTGCTTGAAAGATTTCAGCACGTAATTTTTTTTTTCCCAAGGATAAACTTAGTGGAAAGTAGGTTGTTCTGCCCATTTTAATATCCTTATTTTCTTCAGCGAACATGGTACTGAAGGTAGTGTCACTGATTTATCTTCTCATTGCTCAGTGATATTTGGTCTGAATTTAAAAAGTTAGCAGTTTTGGGAGATTGCCAACTTGTCTTACCTAGAAAGATCTCAGTGGTATCGGCTGCTGGGGGCTTGGAGCTCTGCCCTGCCAGCTGGTCTGGAAGTGAGAGTTCCCTGTGGGCAAGGGTGATGAGGATGAAGAGAAGCCAGATGTAAAGACAGTTGTCTGCTGTGAGTTATCTGAGTCTCTCACAAATAAGGCTGGAGGCTGATGGAGAGGGTGGGAGCTTGCAGGGGACAACAACACAGGCAGGGAAGTGTGAAGTGGTGTAATCACAAGCTTGTAAGTGAAGGAAAAATGGAGAGAGATCAGAGAAGAGCTACCTTTCAGTGTGTGGTTTTGGATCTGAATTTCAGGAGGCCGGGCCTGAGAGCCAGCAATGCTGAGGGAAGGGTGTGGTGGGCTTGGGTATGTGTTGTTCAATATGAAAGGTTGGGGAAAAGTGTGGTGCTAACAAAAGCATGAAATGATCAGCAGGCAAAGTTAAATAACAATAATACAATATACAAAAATACAAATATAATACAAAAATAATACAAAATACAAAAATAATACAATATGTAATACCAGTAGGCTTGACACTCTGTAATAGAACTATTGTACATCACCTTTCCTAAACCCAATGTAATTGTGCTGGATTTAGGAAAACCCTGCATTATCCTGTGTTGTCTCAGAAAGTGGCATTGAATTCTGAACAAACTGTATGGATATTTTTGTCTTCATTTTTAAAGGGTGCTCATTCTTGATTCCTCCTTCTTTCCTTCATGAAGTTACAGTGTTTCTGAAGTTTGGGATTTTGTTAGGTTAAGGTTTACTGCTTTCTTTCTTAGTGTCACTGGCTGTTGTGCTTTTTGAGATACCAATAAATCAGCTCCCTTGTGGTAGCACACCGTTTCATATATGGTTTGGTGTTTATATCATATGCGTTAGGAGTGTGTCTTAAGATGAGCAGGAATTTGGCTTCCCTGGCAAACTGAATACTGGTCTGTTCCTGCATGCTCTTGTAATGATCCCCAGCAGCTTTATGGCTGAAGATGAATGTATTAAGGATAGTGCCATCTGTCTGGAATTGTTTAACAAGAGTACGATGGTGAAGAAAGAATCAGAAATATTCATATATATTACTTGAAAAAAAATCTGATTTTTTCGATACTGGGGCCAGCTTAATTCACCAGTTTAAATGTTGATCTCTGGCTTTTGCTGTCTGCAGAAGGTGGAAGATCGTTTGGCTGCTTTTTGGTATTGACGAGTACAGTTCTTGTTCATTTGAGTGTGTCAGTATAGTGGCGACTAAAGGAGATGTGACTGAAGCACCAAGTGACTTGTCAAGCAGTGCTGCATACCCTATTAAACTGTGCCGTGTTTTTAATTTTTATTTTTACGTCTCTGTATGACAGGTTCAGTTATTAGGTCCACTCCTATGTTTGAAAGTAGGCATCTACATAAATACTTTGCTAAATGTGGGCTCCTGTGGAACTGCCTCCCATGACTTTGAGGAGTGCTGGTTTGAAGCTGTCCCCCTCGCCTGTGAGTCACGCAGTCTGACAAGCTGTAGTGGCTGCAGTGTATTCATGTGCTTAGATTAGCAGTATCCTCTCCTGGGGCGGGCAGCCATACGAGGGCAAAGCTCAAGCAATGAAAAGTGCCTACACGGAAGATGGGCATAGCTGTTAATATTTTAGGGAGCCTTTTAAGAGGTGTTATATTAGGCACCTGATATCTTAATAGTATGCAAAATGCCAGAATAGTTGTGACTGCAAGAAACGGTCCAAAGTACCTTAATCCTTATATCGATAACACTGCTATTGGGTTACATGCTTTTAATCCCAGAGGAGTTGTCGCCTGACATTAAACTGTCCAAATAGTATTTATATCTGCTGCTGCCCTGCAAGATCACTTAACCCTGCACAGCAGTTTAAAAGTAGTTAATGACAGACCCAGCATGACTTGCCCCTTATGAATGATCACATAAGTTCGACCTGTGCTGTCATAGTTTATGGAGGAAGGCAGTTTGTCCATAGCTCGCTTCAGCCACAGCAGGTAATTTGAAATGAAATGAGACAGTTTCTACAAGCAGATTGATTTGGGAATCTTGCCTGTTCTTCCCTTTGACCCTTGACAAGTTGACACTACAAAGATTGTGACTTTAAAAAATGATTGGGTGCAAATACATTTAGGTAGATGATTTACTATGTGTTAAAGCAAGGACAGTGCGTTTAGAATGGAGCTGTGAGGGAAGGTAATTGTAAACTTTAACAACTCATGTTTTATGTTTCTGTATCCTATTAATTATCTGACCAAGCGAATCTTCTGGTAACAGAGGGCCAAGTGCATTACCTACAAAAGCCTATATGAGATTCCATGCATTCTGCATGCTAGTATTTAGAATTTAACCTATCCAGAAATCAGTATGTCTGGCTGGGAGATGCAATAGGAATACTTGCTTTGATTGGGCCGTAAGGGTTAAATCTGAAGAAAAATATCTGAACACATAGGTTTCTCAATCCAAAGATATCTTTATTTTTTTTTATCCTTTTGTTACTGCAGTCATTCAAATACAAATACTGAAACAGCAAGATCCAGTATACGATAGGTAACTGGCAAACGCTGAAATAATGAAATGATGCCAGAAGGAGAGATAAAATCACAATTACATGACTATAAATATTTGGGTCTTGCAAAGCCTACACCCTCTTTGTTAAACAGAATTATTTGGACTTCACAAGATACAACAGGAAGATTTCATTTGGGCACCTTGTTCTGATATACGTAATCAGATTTTTCCCCAAGCTATTTTGTGATTAATTATGTCATTTAAAAATAATTAACTAACATGTATTGCTTCTGAAAAATTACCTTATGGTGATCCAGGTTGGTATGTAAAGCATGTGTGTGAACACTGCCGAGAATGCATTGTATGAATTTTATGATGATCTTAAATTGAAGGTTTAATTATATCACGGTCCTAGAAAGCAGGAAGTTATCTCTGTTAAGCCACTTACCACTAAATGTGCTAAGTGTGCAATTTTAAATGCATAAGACAAAGTAAATGTTTGCACAGACAAAGTTCATCTTTCTGCAGCTCTCTCTCCTGGCATCTGTTTGAAATGCTTTGTGCAAAGCAGAATTTTGGAGATGCTTGTAAAAAAGATAAAATCTTTGGAAATTATTTAATACCCTTTTGACTGTGTCTTCAGTGAACTATGCTAAAAGTATTCTGCTGAAATGTTTCTTTATGTTGTCCATTGGGTTTAATAGACGTGCCATTTAATAAGCTCTCTACCTGTAAGGATAGACTATTTGACCTTTGTGACCTGCCAGTGGTAGACATAGTATAAGATTGCTTTGTGAAATAAAGCTGTCGGTAACATCAACAAAATAAAAAATGATCGTATTCCAATACTCTCTGCTGAGTACTATGACAGCACTGAAATATGGAATAAAATTGAAAGTAGATTAGTTTTGGGTCCTAAGTCATGTTTTGACAAGATATAAGAGAGGAGAACATATCTTTGAACTTTTAGTTTTAAAGTTTTTTAATGAAAATATTTATCATTTTGTAAGGTTCCTTCTTTCTTTATCACAACTGGGCTGTATAACCTTAAAACAATCCATTCTCTTATTGTGAGGGATATAAATACTGTACTATCTTTTATATTAAACATCATAAAGGATACATGCACGGTGTGAAATTGCTTGACACTTGCAAGTAAAGGAGTGTCACGTTAATAAAAAGCTTATTGGAGAGGCTGAAAAATCAGTCATTAATAAGCCACATATTTTTAAACTATGTAAAGCATGTAAATACTGCAGACAAGAAGGCAGATTTTGCCATATTTCCTTCTCTGTCTTTGAAATGCTTAAGGTCTAAAGGAATAGTGTAAATAAGAATGGCCAGATTGCCTGTTCCGTGGTTGTTGTAAACTTTAAGTGATTTGAAAATGAATCCATTAATGTTTTAGGTTACAATGATTAATCAAATCAAATGAAGAGTTTGTGAGGGTAGTAACACTGATGCGATTGTGAATGCCAAATGTTATGCAGCTTGCTTTCAGTCTCTTCTGCAAACCAGGTAACTAACCTCCTGCAACATAAGTATGCAAGAGAACCCCAAATCAACAATGGCCAGTGTGGAAAACAGCTATGGAGAATGGAGAGAAAAGTATGTTAAAATGATGTGATGGTCTCTGCGTATTCGTTTGTGTGTCTAATAAATACAGAGCCATTTAATTTAAAATTCAAGACTGTTTTTTTTTAAACAGGGAACAAAAAGGTGACAAATCCAAAAACTAATAGAGGGAAAGTAAAAGTGAAGCCGATGCATTATGGCTGCAGCAGGGACTAAATTGATTGACACAACTCTCATAAAATGCCATTCAATTTAGTTATTCTCATTTGTCTCTTCTGCTCTTCTAAGTTCTCGTTTCTTGCTCTAATACAAATGCAAGTGTTGTTATTTTTCCTTGGAATCCTTTCAGGTTAGTGAAGCAGTTTGTACGACAAATATTTATTTTTGAAGATGTAGAAATTAAGTGTATTTCATGGATGAAGCCACAAGATTTTTACGAAGTATTGCCCTGTAATTTCTGCAAATCAATATGTTTTCTAAACACTGTAGGTAATGCAGTAGGTAATTTTTTTTTACACTGCCACATAAACAAAACTATTCATAGAAAATTGGGGAGCAGTGTATGGAAATTCTGTCTTGTGCAGTGCGTGTAGAAACGCTTGTGATGGGCTTTTAGCAGAGTTTTATAATGAAGAAGATAACATTTTAAAATGTTTTTTTTTAAATAATTTTGACAGACTATAAAAGGAACATTATTAGGACCATCCTTAGATGGTATTTGAAGAAGGCTGAGATGATGAAAAGTAGAAAAGTTTTCAGGAAAATTTGCTTGGTCTGTATTGGGCCAAATCAAACATTAAAATCATTGGACAATATTATGACTTTGTTCCACAGCCCTTTGTAATGTTTTGCCCTTTGTAATGCTGTGAAAGCAACGTCAGTGGATTATCCTTTGGATCTGCAGATGGTTTGAGATGATCTGTTGCTGAGTTCATTGGTGGAGGCAGTATTGTTTTACTCTCTGAGTTAGGTTAATCTCCATTACTATTAATTTCTGTGATTGGAAAGCGTGCGTGTCCCTAGTAGCAGCATCTTTGCCTGGGAAATGTTTTGAGCAATTCAGGATCACTTCAGCACTGTCAGCCGCCACAGCCTGGCATGTGAGGAGGGCACAGCGTCTTCAGCCTACCCGCCCTCGTGGTAACCGTGGCATGGAAAGGAGGAGTGACCTGCTGGAGACATCAAGTGCCTGCTGGCAGCTGAGCGTATCTCAGGAACAGGGCAAACTTCCTGGCGCAGGGAGGTACTCGTTCTGTGTAGCAGTGGGGCCAGTGTGGCTTGGTTTGTCAACAGCAGTGCTCAGCTGAGCTGTGGGTTTCCTTGAGCCAAAGGAACAGGTCCCCCTAGTCTTCCCAAATTGTGAATCAATGCGGTATTTCTTGTAGCACTAACCTTACATGCATATGCATATGTGTATTAAAATGTATGTGTCTCGCAGTTACAAAAGGAATCATATTGCTTTGGAAGCTCTTGCGATTTTACTGTGCAATGAAAACTTTATTTTAGCAACTGCTTTGGCTTCTTTTCCTTTTTCCTTTTTGCTTTCCTTTTTTTTTTTTTTTTTTGTTTCCTTTCCCCTTCTTCCCCTTGCCTTTCCCCTTTCTTCATATTTCCTTCCCTTCCCTGGTATTTCCATTCTCTTGCTTTTACAAAAAGTTAATGGTTGAATTTTGCGTATTTAAACCTGCTTTACTACAAATCTTTTGCCTTTGGAATTAAAGCTCCTGTCTTTACAGCCTTTTCCTCAAAATCTTTAAGCCGTGTAAATTAATTTTACACACAGAGTAAAGAACCCCACCCCCTCTTTTAAGTTTGTTAATAATTTGAACATAGGCATTGGGGTTCAAAAACATTGCGTCAGAAGTGGCCCCTGTTGTGCTTGCAACTTACGATCAGGTTTTCAATGCCCCTAATTCTGATGTGACCAGATTGGTTTTTGTCTGGCACCAAAAGGTGGCAGCACTGTCTCCGCTGTCCTTGCAGACTCTGTTTATGCTGTGTCTTCTATGCATCCGAAAAAAGGGGGAAGGTAGAAGGAAAATTTGATAAAATGGAAACTGCATTATTGACTGCAGTAGTTGTACTTAGTTAACATAAGTAATGGTATTAAATAGCTGTGCTTTCCTAATGAAGATACAGGAGTCACGCTAACATTTGAGCGTCACATGCAGGCTATATACACAAAACTTTGGTGACTGAGCAAATGTCTGATTGTGTAAAACCAAATATTCCCTTACCCAGATCAGGGAGTGGCGGTTGATAACAGAAGACTAAATCAGCGGCATCGACTCCTGTTGTGCTGTGGAATCTGTGTGCTGCTGCTCCTGTTAACCAGAGCCAGAGCAGACTCTGCAGAATCCATCGCTGGCTCGCTGCCATTCGCTGGAGGTTTTGATTAATAACTTCCAAAGAAGAAAAGGAAAGACTTTACAATGATGGTTTGTCTTCAGTTATTCTGGTAATTATTTTTGTGAGTAGGACGTGCTATAGAAACGTTCTGCATTTTGACCAAGCCAGATAGCTTTGGAAAACAACCTTTTTAGCAACTATTACTGCTACATATCACTTTTATGATCGCAGTGAAATCATCTGAAATACAACTTACTTGTGTTGTACTGAGATTTTCTTCTTTTTTTTGAGGATATATGTTTATTTCTTCTTTTTTTGCCCCGTTGAATAAAATCAGTGCTATGGTCTGAAGGCTGCACGTCTTTCTTTTTTGCTCCTAGCAAATACTTTCCCATCCACTATTCCTCAGCCTATGTGTTGTTTTTCTGGGGAGGAGGCCTCCGCGTGATTCCCTTCAAAGGCCCCACCAATTGCTTTTCAACTTTCCATTTGTAATCTGTGATAGATTAAGTGCACTTCATTGTGGATGTAATTCCATTCTATCAGGCTTCAAAGTTTGTTGCATAGTTAAGCTTGCAAATAAAATGCATATGCTAGTGCTGGGAGATCTGTTAGCAGCCAGGATTGCTCTTCTGCTGTGTTTTCTAGTAGAAACAAATGTTAAAGGGGCTTAAAAGTGCCCTCTCATTTTCTCAGATTCCCAAAGAAACGATAATACGCTTTGGCATTGAGAATCACCGGAAGCTCCTTAGCAATGTGAAGCATGCTGCTTTCCCCTGTGGATGAATGAGCTGTTCCCCACCGCGCTTCGAATCCCAATTGACTTGGGGAGAGAGATGGGAGACCATAATGATGAATGAAACAGAGTGTCCCAGATGACAGTGCAGAGCAGTGCTGTTGTGTTGTTCGCTTATAAAGTACTCTAGGTTATTTACTGATATTTTTTTCAAGGTTACATTGCTGTACATAGCACAGGTCAGATTTGTACAAGAAATACTGTAGTCTAAGGCATTTCTAGTAGTAGTGCTTTTCTTGCCCTTTCATTTTCTGCCTTTCTCTTTTCCCCTTCTGATCCCCAACCCCCTTCCTGCCAGAGGTAGGGTGTAGAGGATGACAAACCCCATCTATCTGAGCGTGGCTGGATCCGCTCGTACAGCTCTGGATGTTCCTGTAATGCACTGTGCAGCAATTGTGTGTCAGCTCTAAAACAAAGTTTATGATATTTTTGAAGACTCTGTTAGTTCCTGTCAATGTTAACCTAGAAACAGCAACAGCAATTCACTCTCTGCGAAGTTAGTTTATAGACCTCGTGTTGCTTGCCAAGAGGACGTTATCCCACAAGTAGTGATGTTGTACAGAGGAGAAATCAAAAAGGTACAGGGTGAATTTTTGAACGATTAAAGAACTGTGATATTGCATGGCTTCATCTCTGTTAGCCTCATGCAGAATTGCTTTCTTATGCCACCAATGAGCAGCCAGAGGAATTCTTTAACATACAAATGCAGCAAGAGTAGTTGCTTCAGTGGCACACCTCTGTTTACCTGGGACTTGTGTCTCCCTAATTCCAAAGGGAAATTTGGTTGAGTGGATTGCAAACCCAAAATGACTTTTTTTTTTTTTGAAGTCTCACAGTATATACAAGCAAGATTTTAAAAAACTCATTAATATTTTGGCTGTCACTTTTTTATATTTGATTTTTAATTTTTTTTTTTAATAGCAATCATGACCCTGTGTGATACGTGTGTATTACCCTAGCTGGTGAGAAACACGCTGTAATCGTCTCTTTGAATATGTTAGAATTCTCTCTGCCTCGTATGGCCTTTAACCTCATAATGTGAGCACCTATCAATCATTCATGCATTTATTTTCACAGCACTTTGTGGAGGTAGGGTATGCTGTAGAAGGGCAGCTCAAGTACATGGTCTGTGGGGACTTAAGCAGTATCAAGTCGGATACTAGTGGTTGGCCCTGGGATTTCTCAGTGTGAGATTCATGTTCAATAAATCCTCTTATTTCTCCAACGCAGGGCAGAGGTAGAGGACTAAGTTTGAAAAAGAAAATATCTAAATATGTGCCTGAACTACAATAATGCAAGCATTGGACACCTGCAATTTGAATATTTAACATACAAAAAAGACTATGTGAACAAAAACCTGTGAATGTAGCAAAACAGTGCTTCACACAGACAGGTTTTTACTCAAAACTAGTGCTCTCCAAAAATTCACTAATGCTCCTTCTTTATATTGAAAAGAAATTCTGCTAAACATTGTTAGACTTACTGCTTTAGTTTCACACCGTGTGATTTTTACCAGTTATTTCCTTGTATGTGAAAGTTTTAAGTTTTTTTCATCATTTCCAGCACGAAGTTCTGGATTACAACAACTCTTCTTATTTTACACTGTCCCAAGGTACCATTGAGCTGCTGTTGAATATTTGGCTGCAAGATAGTCCCACTACAAGGGTAGTTTGTGTGACTGGAGCTGCAGGAGCAATTTGTGCCAAGATTCAGTATGATGCTGATAAAGTTTTATTGCTGTAATCCTTGTATTGCAAGTTTTCAAAAGATTATCAAAGGCTTCGATCACTGGTGAAGAAGAATCTGAAGAAGCTATTCTTTCACATGTAATGGAATTCTCCTCTCCCAGGTGACCGTGGCATTTCTCTTCTGAAATCCATTATTACGTGACACTTGGATAATGAAGTGGTGATCTGACTAAACTGCAGACTACCTTGTCTTTTACCATTTCCTCAGATCCTTTACAGAATGCACTACAACCTATTTTAGGACTTTTGGACGGGAACCAGCTCTTCACTTTGTCAACTGCTCTGTCCTACAGGCTTTGGTTGCACAAACTCCTGCTGCTCTAGTGGTCCCAAAAAAGGGCAAGCTGTTATCTGCCTAGATCCTTTACCTATCTTTGCTAATACTCAGAAAACATTGTCAGTCAGGCTCCTCTGGAACAGGGCAGAAGCACAAGCTTCTTTCTCTTCTAAAACTCTGCTGAGCAAGCGTTTATTTTACAAAAATCCTCTATCAGTATGTGTGTAGTGCTCTTACCATTTATACATATGCAGGGGTAGTGACATTCTTCACTAGATACTGAATGAGAAATTAAATGTAATGTTGAGGAGTTCCTTGGTTCAAATTTTCTTTTGCCTTCGAAAATATAAAAAAAATAATCACAAGAATGGTTCAAAAATAAGTTTCATTTTTAAGTTGAAAAATAGTTATCAGCGTTTGGAGCCTGCTCGATACACTTAGATTGTTTCCAACCTTTGTTTTTTTATTTTAGAATGAATTTTATTTGAGACTGTGTTCTAAGTATGAAGTATCTTGCAACTTAGCATAATACACTAAGAATTGACAGCAATTAAAATTGGATTTATGATCTGCTTTAGAAAGCATGCTCAGTGTGATGTTAAGCAGGATTTTAAAAAAAGGAAAAATATCAGTTATCTGTTTAAATGTTCATCATGGTTGGATCTCACTCCCTACAGAAAAAAAAAAAAAAAGCCACTCCAATGCTATTATTCTGCAAGAGTGGAACACAGGATAGCTTTTAATTCATGCTTGCTTATTACTTTCAAAAGAAAATAAGGATTTGGAGTTGACATATCATTTACCTAGTAAGAGAAAAAAACAGATGAGATTTCTCCATAAATACTTTATTAGAAGTATTTTATAGTAAGTATTGTAGTTGTGAATAAAGTTTTTGATAGGTGTTTTTTTTCCCCTTGGATATTTTTTGTAATCTCTAGTCACTTGATATGGACCTGTAGCATGTACACTGAATAAAGGAGTAGAATGGCTCAAGAAATAACACTTTATTTTCAAAATATCCGAGTTAATTTTTTTTTTTAATCAATGTGGGAAAGCCCTCCTACCCATAGAAATACCTAAGGCCACACATGAAATTTTATGTGAAGGAAGAATTGCATTCTGTAATGTTATGAAAGGCAATTATGAAAAATACGCAGCTGTGTTATTTCCGTTTAATGTTTTTTGTAAATAATTTGAGTGGAATGTAATTCTGATGACCTGAAAAATAACCACCATGCTCACCTTCAGGAAGCACAAGAAGGAGAATCTGGGGAACTCAGCAGCTGGTTGGCTTCACCTTTGCACCTCTGAAAGCTATGGAGCAAATAATCCCAAAGTTGCTTCCAGGGAGAGCAAGCCATCAGCTGGGAACAACCAACACTGAATTCACCAAAGTCAAATTGTGCCTTGACTATCCAGGTAGCTTTTGTGGTGAGATGACTGGTTTTGTGCCAGGGAAAGCAGCAGATATTGTATAACTTGACTTCTGAAAGATGATCAGCACTGTCTCCTCTAGGATCTTAGTAGCCTTATTCATGAGATGTGGACTGTTTTTTGTTTGTTTTTTTTTTTATTATAAGCACGCCTTCATGGGCTGAATAGAACAGTGAGTTTCCCATATGCTCTGAGCTTTTACCTTCTTTTGGATTTTAATTCTATATATAATCTCTGTTATTCGCAGAGGTGCAAATAAAACACAGTTATAGAAGAAAAATTATCAAATATTGTGAAAAAGGTCAAATGTTTCAAGTTTTAAACTCCTCAGTTCAGCTCATCTTGTTAGTGGAGATGCATAAAACCTGCTCACTCGCTCCCCCACCCCTCCCTACTCACCAGATGATTGTCAGAGCTTGCACTGTGGCACAGAGAAGCTTCTGGGAGGTGGGCTTCCTTGGTGCAGCAGCTGTGCTTTGCTGAATAAAGAGGCAGCCCTGGGGGATAGGAAAGTGTGTGGAACTTGGAGCTTTGGTTTCTGCATTCTGTGTTAAACTTGCTGCTGACAGTGTTGCTCGTTTTACATTAAGGAATGCTTTTAAGTGTTTAGTGAGGCCAGAGCTTCTGTGTAGTGATAGTTTTGAAGTGACAAGGGTGACCACTCCCCTCGAACACCAACGATGAAACTAGCTTCAGTGGAAGGAAAAAAAAACCCTTATTTTTATCAATCAAATTATTAGCACACACTTTGCTAACATACAGTTTGTGTTGGCACATCAGAGGAAAATGTCCTTACATATCTCCTGAGATAATTAATAAGGGCTTTATAATCAGGCCATTAACTTGGTGCCTAACGCAAACTAAAATTCTAGTTGCTGAGCTCATATACATTCTTACTGATGCTTGACAGCAAGATTGAGGGAGTTCTGAGTTCAATATGGTTTTATATATGATTAGCTTTGGCTGTTTAAAGGACATCGATATGGAAAGGAAAAAATAAGCTACTTCAGGATTTTTCTGGGCATGTTTGAAAGGACCACTCTCTTAGCTGTGTTTGAGGAAATATTGCAAGCTTGATGCCTTATTTTTCTTGCTTGCTATGATTTCACTATTTGCTAAATAGAAAAAAAAAAAAATAGAATAAACTGCATTCAGATATATTTAGGTTAAGTCCTGTTATTTCATCCATGCTACCTGGCCATGGCATCTTAAGCTCCTTATGTTGCCTGACCTGCATATTGATGAAGAAATGACTCTTAGGCAGAGGAAGGAGCAGTGCAACCAATGGCCTCTTTCCAGGAGGTTGGGTTGTCAGTGTGGGAACATCCTTCTCCTGTTGCTGTGTGAACTTGTGCGTGCCCTGGCTGGCTAGCTGACAAGTAGAACAGGCAGGAGAGCTGCACATCTTCCTCTGAATCAAGTGTCAGGCAGGGGTGGTTAGGAGATAATGACTTGCCAGCACTTAATGTCCCTTGTATTGTTTGGAGAAAAGCAGAGTGCAGGTTACCAGCATTTCTTCTTTTTTTTTTTTTCTTCCTTTTCTAACTGGTCTGTCCTTCTCCCCATGCTACTGGGAGGGTTTGCACAGAGTTGCCCTTTATGCCTCCCTCTACTCACCCCAGCCAAGCACCAAGTGGCTTTGCTGCAGTAAGTGGCTGTAGGGCAGAGGGTAGGACTGCCTGTCTGCCCTGCCTCCATCTGACTTGTGGAGCTGCTGATAGTCTCTGTGCCCTTGGTTGACTTTAAGTCCAGCTGAGGCAGAACAGACTTCTCTGGTCCTTAGCCCTGGTAATGTTGTTCATGAATTCCAAGTACAGAGGCTTTAATAGCTTTGCAGTACTATGAGGTACAAACACAATGTCTGTTGCCCTGCAGAATCCCTGACAGCAAAACCCGTTCTGGGAATTGTAATTGAGGTCCTGTAGCAGTAGCAAGTTTCTGGATCATGTCATGCCAGGGTAATAGACTGATTCTGCAGCCCAAAGGGAGTGAGCTCTGGAGGAAGGGGTTCCAGATGGCTGAACATGGTTCATTTGGCTCAGTTTGTTGGAATTGCAGCTAACAAATGACTGAACTCTACTTTAATAAAGCTTTGTGGCTAGCAGAACAAAGGAGCTGAGGAGAGCATAAGGTATGACAAGACAATTGCGAAAGGCTACTTAGCGGCTTATAGTCCCCATGAGTAATTGCTTGTTTTGCTGTGTCTGGAGGTATATCACTTTACACACTTATCAGGTGCTTAGGCTTCAAATAAGGAAATCAGATATAAGGTTCAAATATATTCTTTTGCTAGTGGGAAGTTCTTTAAAAATGCAGTTAAAAGAATCTGTGTATATGTATTCAGATTTCAAATAATCACTGTATCCCTCAGGTTGATTGACTGATCTTCATTTTCTCTTTGAAAATGGAGACCAAACATGCAATTTAAAAAGTTCTGCTTTTCTTGCAGGTCTTGATTCTGCAATGCTTGCAGGGAACAGTATTTACTTGAATGAATAGTACCATTGTACTTATTTGCAGGAATAATTGCTCTTTGGTTTTAGTAAGGGTGACAAAGTTGAGCTTTAATTTGCCACAGTGAGGACATGTGCTAGTGATTTTCTCTTTACTACAAACTAAACAAAGAGCACTGAAGTGTACAGACAGATTAAGATTTTTTCTGTGTTGGTATCTTCTATTTGGTTCTGTGGTATTAAGAAAAGTTCTTAGGACAGCAATTCCCTCATATGAGAGTATTTGTCTAGACAAGTTAAAACAGGGATGTACTTCTTTCTCTTTTCATTTAGAGAAGCAGACTGCAATGTCTAGGAAGTTTCTGATGCTTGAAACTTAGGGGGCAAAAAGCAAATAACTAATTACAGATTTGAAAGAAAAATGTTGATAAAATTTAGAATGAAGCTTTTGAAGGGATAGTGAATTGAAAGAAGCTTTTGAAGGAATAGTGAAATCTGGATTTTTCATTGAGATTTTGCAGTGAGCATATGTATGTCTGTTGTGATACAGATCTACTCACATAATATTTCTCTTAGAGAAACACAGGATCCTTTTTTTCTCCTCGCTGTTGTCAAACCTCTCAGCTGTATCTGATCAATTTATTCAGTGGAGAGGCTGTTTCCAGGCTCTCTTTCCTCTCCATCTTACTTGAAAATATCAGGAAATTTTATTTTATTTTTTAAGTCTGTTTGTTGTAATGTGTTCTGACTGCTTACTGAAACAACTCAGAGCTATTCATCGGTGTAATTTTTCTGGAGCAGACAAATCACTGTGAAATGCTGTTTGCAATGAAGAATGGCAGGCAGGCAGATGTAAAAGTATTGAATTACCTTTGCCAATGCTTGAATAAGGTGCTTTAGTTCTATGCGGCCAGTTGCTAAATGTTGTAAAAAAGCAAATAAGTTACTCATATTTCTATTTGTATTCATGTTCCAATTCATATTAAAATATACAAATTGTTGTTCAGGAGAGCAGAATTGAATGATGAACATCAAAACAGAATATTATTTGCTAACATATTTTAAGTTCCTTCAGCCAGTGTACACAACTTTTTCCATTGTCTTTATGAAGAAACTTGTGTTTCTGAAGAAGTCATGAGGTAGGAAAATGCATGGGTTTATTCACCTTGGATAAAAAGGAGTAAAGCAAAGAAATGGGATCACTGAGACTGCAAGAATTCCTATTAACATTTGAATAAGCTACAAGAAAATGAAATGTCAAGCCTTTTGCTCTCTTATGATGAGTAATGGTGGCTTTTCTTTCTAGTAGCTCAGAAATATTTGCTCTTGACTCTCTGTTTTGTAGGGGCTAGAGAGAGAATGACAGCATGTTGAACGTTATCTGGAGCTCTTGCTGTTGCATCCTCAGGTCAGAGCAAGTGCTCTTTGCAGTTTCTTTCAGCACCTGCTTCCTTGGCAAGAAGGAAATGACTAGGCCCCTACTTGAGGCAGCCAGGGGATTTCAGCTGTTCTTTGGTTATCACTTAAGAGACGACGAGTACATCCTAAAAGTTGGACCAGAGGGAGTGCACACTTAATTCAGCCAAGTTAATATGACAAAGCTTCTAAACTGAGCTCTTTGAGGCACATTTAAAACTAGTGTCTTACTTTGTTTTAGTATGGGAAGAGCTTTAGCAGTGGTACAGAACACAGTTTCAAATTCCACATGTCTCATTCTGCTGCCCTGATTTGGTTACAGGCAGCTAGAATCCAGGAAAGAGGAATGGAGATCATCGAGGGATGCTGAATACTAAGGCTTCAAAAAGGGTGCACAATCTTCTAGATATCAAAGTATTAAAAAAAAATCAGTGACATTTCTAGTACGTGGCCTTTCTCATGTATTAAAGTGGTTCGTGGGGATAGAGGTACATTTTCTTGTCTGTTTGCTCCCCGCCTGCTGAGACAGTGGTGTACCTGTTTTGATGTGAACATTTATTCAGCTGAACTGAAACCATCAATTCATTTTTGCAGAGGTCACCAAAAATCCATCAGGTGGTAATGACATTCAGTCACTACTGATGTGGGCTGGATGTGAGCCAGTGATCTAGAGGAGAAAGGCAGTCTAACCCATTACCAGTCCCCTGGAGACAGCCAGTCCCCCACTTTTTGCTCATCTTTCTGCTTCTACTGCTCTCGTAGGTTAATCTTTCTTCTGTGTCTAATGTGATAATCTTTCTTTTCTCACGTATCAGCTTTTCACTTTCTTGACAGTACGGCTGACAAACATCCTCAGCATTTTTCCTTCTGATGCATAAGGTATTAGTTAGGGCAGTGGTCAACATGGGTTATTTAAATACAAAACAAACCAAATCCTAACCACACAAAGGGAATATTTTATTATAGCCTTTCAAAGAAGGGAATAAGTTGGTAAACATTTTAAAAGTTCTTATAATAAGAATATGGACATGAAGGACTGGTTGGGCTGTACTTGGTGAGAGAGCTGAAAATCTGTAGCTATGTGCCAAATGGTAAGAATTGACACAGGATACAAAACTGGATGCCGGTGAACATTTGTTTGGACTCAGTGTTCGTTCTGAGGCGATAAAACCCAAGAATTTTTCCTTACTATTTTTTTTTTAGATGGTTCCTCCTTACTGCTATACTGTATAAATGCATTCGAAAGAGAACTTCTAAGAAAAGTTGCAATGGAGCTATAAACTAACACGTTACATAAAAATGTATTCATCCTGGAAAAGGGTTTGCAGCCATCGTGAAAGTACTTTGTTGCTGCTGGAGTGTCCCTAGTTAGGGGAGAAAAGAATCCTGTGACAAATTATAATGTGCAGGATTTGCTGTGAGTATTTTGAAAGCAGTTAGTGTTCTAAGATGCTTCTCCATAACAACGCAGTCTATTTTTAAATGCTTTATCAACATTTAAAAATAAAGCTTTGTTATTTGAATTAATTAATTTTGTTGAGGTCAACTCGGTTTTAAATGGATACTTTGACCTTAATCATGCATTACTCCAATGAGCTGAGAGCTATAATAGCAACATCTACCCCAGTGTCCTGCGCAACTTTCCACCCTCCCTCCCCTCACTCCCCTTCCAAGTGAAAGAAATCAGGGCCTACTGTTTCTGTTTAACAGAAATTGTTTTAAATTAGTCTGGAGGTGTGGTTACTCCTCTAATCCAATGCTTGTAAACACGCGATCCTGCCAACAGAACAGCGTAGGGTATTTTAAGCTGATATGGGGTGGATCTATGCCAATAATCATTTTGCTGGAATGCCTGTTTTTCTCTGTCATGCCTCACTTTGTACAGCTTTAGCTATGCAATAATCCCCCAAATAATTGTGAGCTTCTGTGAAGAAGTTGGAAATTTTGAAAATTATACTGCAGCAAACACAGCAAGCCTTCTATCACTGTGCAAGCAGTCTGTAGTTGGGAATTCCCTTTCATTTGCATACATGAAATGTGCAATTACTGTAAATGAGTTGGAGCAAAGCTAATATTGTCACCGTTTCCCTTTTGCATTTGATTACATCTTGTATCTTTTCAGGAACTGTTTGCACTTATCTGCAGAGCTTTAAATACTGCCTTAGTGAATAAACATTTCATTTCAGTAAACAATCCCCAGAAATAGATTTTTACCGCAAGCAGTTTGTTTTTAATAACACATGCTGGCTCTTGGAGTTAGATTCCTAGAGGAACTGTAAAATGCATTGCTGTCCCAGCATCTAACTTCCCTTCTTTGTCAGCCTCTGACAGATGTGCTGGGTTCTCCGTAGTTACAGGTCAGCTTTTGTTTATTAAAAGCAAAACTAAAGCAAATCAAAACAAAACAAAAAAGAGGAAAAAAGAAAAGGGGTGCACATATACCAAGGTAGGTTTTTAAATTGTAAGTTGATCATTTAGGATCCCAAGTAATTTTTTTCAAGTTAAAAACAAGCTGATCTTTAAGCTAGTCCTTTGTAATTCCAGGTGTGGTACAAAGTCAGCATTTTAATTCTTTGTGGCACCATTTCCCTGAAAGGGCAGTTCTTGCTGCCATTTTGAGCTTGCTTGTATTTCTTATGAACCTCAAGCCTGAGAGATCGAATTTGGTTTGTTTCTCTTAGTAGTGGTCTGTGACCACATATTCTATGAGCAAGTCATTTTGCTGATTTGTCTGGGGCATGTGGGTGCTGGCATGGGGGTAATGCTGTGGGGATGGCACATAGCAGAAGCGCGCTGAGCAGGAAGAGGGAGCCTCCATGCTACAGGAACATGAGCCCACAGCCCAGGTCAAGTCGAGGTGATGAGAAAGGGTATCCCTATAGCACAGTGTGCTCTGAGTCGTGCCATGGGCTTTGAGCCACAGGAAGGCTGGGCAGAAGCTAGGGACTTCTGGCAAATGCAGAGTGTAGTGAGGGTATCTCAGACCTCAGCACAGAGCTTTGAACATTGGCCTCTCTTACCAAAACTGCCTCCGGGTTTGCAGGTAGTCTTGCAGCAAGAAATCTTTGATTTTATGTCTGAGAGCTGAACAAGGTAGACTAATGATCATTACATTTTTAAATTTTTTTTTTCCTCAGCTCTGTTTGTTTTGTCAGAAACACATTTGATTCAATAATATATTGCATTTAAATCTGGTACGTGGCCAACAAGTAGGAGCAGCAAGGAGTCTGAGAGCGTGGAGAGAGTTTCTGGATTGGGCTACTCTGTCAAATGTTACATCACTGTATTTGTAACAGATGAATGTGCCCCATTAATATTTTGATTTCTTTCCTTGCTTTCTGTTTTTTTTTTTTTTGTTTTTTTGTTTGTTTGTTTTTTGTTTTTGTAGCATTCCATGTCTAATGTTTGCTACATATTTACAATAGATTATATTCTGAGTTCCTGTAAAATAATGTAAAACAAACATGATTTGCCTGGAAGATGTGTCAATATATTCAAATCAGGGTCTACAGCAGAAAGCTCCCCTACTTCTGTCTTTGTTCTTCTACATGCATGTGCTTGGAAAATACTTGTGCCTGTCATTAGTCTTCTCTCACAAATTTCAGCCATGAGATTTTTGTGAACGAAGGGGAAAAAAAATCAATTCTTGTGGATTCATAGTGCTTGTATATGAGGATTAGGCTAATACAGATTCACAAGGAAAAATCAATACAGATTTGAGAAATCCCTTCTGCTAACGATAGAACTGATTGTGCAGTTCACAGCCTTAATTATGTATCTTCTTTATGAGACAATGGTAATATCTCTTCACATGCAAGTTAAATTTAACCTTCCTCGTATACTTTTTTTTTCCTCACTGGGAAAGTACAAGAGAAGTACTAAATGTTATTTACCTGGTCAAGAAGTACTGAAAATGACAGGCTATTTTATAATTTGCTCAAAATCGTCGTCATAAAGAATGGATTCACTTCCCCAATTTCCTGTCCTCCAAAATAAAAAATGTAGAGTATTTCCATAGCAGTGCTGTGTACAGAAATTGTGGTGTTAGGCAGAGGTTTATGGTGTTTAGAAAACTTATCATTCAGAGTTTATGCTTTTATGAAGTAATAATGCAGAGATGTTGTGATTTAAGGGTAATAAACACTTCTCAAGGGGAACGAAGGACCCATTTCTTCCAAAGGGTTTCATGTGAAGTCACCCACCTCATCCTGACGGTTACTGAAGAGCTGAAATGCACCACCAGAGGTTTTTGTGGCTGCTGCACAATTACAAAGCGGTTTTCCAGGATAGGTTTTTCTGAAGACATGTAGGATGCAAGTGTGGTGCACATCCCAGTAGAATTTATGGTCCCCATAAGGTATACTGGTGGTAGGAACAGATGGGGCAGGCCTTGCAAGCTCTTACACTGCCTGCTGCCACTCGTTTCGAGGTTTTGAGACATCCTAACCCAGCTGGTATTCAGCAGATTTCCTTCTTCCTGGTTCTAAGCAAATAATCTAACCTGAATGCCACTGAATGTTCTGTTGGAGGTCAAATAATATGTTAATTTCTACATGCCCACCCTTTCCATCTCTCATTTTTCCATCTCTCTCCTTTTTCTGTCTCTCTCATCCATCTGCCATGGTAATAATTACATCATTTTTGCAATGGTGTGTGGCTCTGCATGAGAGACAAGTTCTTCCTGTGCTCTCCAACAAGAATAATGATGCTCACAGAACAAGCTGTAAATAAGAGAGATTTAAAAAAATAAATAAATCATAAACTCTAGAATGGCCTGTATTGAAAAGGATCTTGAAGATCATCCAGTTTCAACCCCCTGCTATATGCAGGGTTCCCAGCCAGTAGCCACATCCAGCCTGGCCTTGAACGCCGTTAGGTATGGGGCATCCACAACCTTTCTGGGCAAACTGTTCCAGTGTCACCATCCTCTGAGTGCATTACTTCCTCCTAATAGCCAACCTAAGTCTCCTTTGTCTTAGTTTAAAACCATTCCCCCTTGCCCTGTCAATATCAACCCATGAAAAAAAAAAAATAAATAAAAAAATTTTCGTTTTGGTGCACCTGGAAAAGATAGAAATTTTACTTGGTACTTTGAGGAGCAAATAGGGCTCCCATCTAGCACACTTTAAAGAAACAGACTTTGCCAATTATCAGTAGCATTTTTTATTTGTGTATTTTTTTTTTTTTTTAATTTAAATGAAGAAAAATACCTGGGTAAAGAAATGCTTGGCTTGATTTGACTGATGTGTTGCTGAGCTGGAGACACATCCATTCTCTTGCTTTGATGCTTCTGGGATAATGCAGCATATGGTGGTTATTGCTGGATTAAAAAGCAAGGCCCCATTTTAATTCCAGCTGTGATCATGTGACTTTTTGTGAGCTGCGAACACTGATGAGGGGTGGATTTAGAATATGGGATTTGAATTTTATGACCTTGATATTCTCTTAAAAGGGAGCTTTAGATTGTCAGTTCTTTAGATTGCTTCAGTTTTCTGGATTTGTAGTGTTAATGGCAGTTGGGCACAGCTGGTGTTGGTTAGGATCATCTTCTTGAAGGATACTATACCATGTGGCTGCAGAACAGAAAGAAATGTAATTTGTTAGGTGTTTAGAGCAGCTGAAATTCAACCAATTAGACCTGAAACTGTCATTTTGAGATGTATTGTGTTTATAACATAGATTGTGTGAAAGATGATTTAGCTTATGATTAAGAACTGAAATGAGGGGGGAAATCCTAGAGATGACAGTAATTGAGATCAGATGGGAAAATACTGTCTAAGTGGAAGAAATGTAGCTCTCTACAGCCTTTTCAAGATTGTAGTTTGAGTTTGTCTTGTATCTGCCATGGAATGGCCAAAGTATTAAGGTTTGGAGGGAGCTTTGTTCTTCACAGTGTTATGCTGAAATCACAGCAGGGAATTTTCTAGAGAAAATAAAGTTCACAAATAGAAACATTTGTGCACTCTCAAACATACTAAGCACTGCATGGTAGAATACATTAAATCTCTCAACTTTATGAATGCTTCTAAGTACTTTTACCATTTCCTTCCTACACCTTTCAAACATAAGTATGTCACCTCCAGTATTTTTCCCATCTTTTCTTGAAAATTTTTGTCTAGTGAATAGTTAGAATCTTTGCCTGTTCACCACAGTTAAGTTTTCTCCAAAAAAGGTAACTAACTGATTTTTCAAAGCACGATCTGCTGCTTCTATTTGTACAAGCAATATTCTCTATCTCTCTCTCTGTCCCTCCCTCCCACTTCCTTTCATTCTAGAGCTTCCAGGGTTCAATCAGTGTTTTTCTGTTGTTTTTCCCACATTTGCCTTCACTTTCACTGTTACTGGTTTCAGTTTGGTCTTCTCTACAATATTTTTTTTCAGATTCTCTTCCTTTTTCCTGTATTTTCTCTTTGACTTCTTTTGCATTTAAAGCTTCAAACCGTGCTTTCATGCTGATGACATCCAGGTTCCCCCTGAAATCTCCATCTCTGACTTTAACTCCTTAGCTATCTAAGTTATCTATCTAGTATATATAGTATAAATATCTAGTTACCTCTAGCTCCATCCCGATCACTGTTTAACATCATTGCTCCTAATGCTCATGGCAAAGGGATTGATTTTGACTCTTGAGCCTTTTTTCCTTTATCTTGGTGGATAAACCTTCTTAGTTCTTCCTGTGCATGTTGCTTGTTTTCATTCCTGCAACAAAATATTTGTCTTTTGCTGTAGTAACTAGGGTTTTGTTTGTTTGTTTGTTTGTTTGTTTTTTAACTAATACAATTTCTTCCAGTTTGGTTTCTCTTCTTCTCTCTGCAGTCCTCAATCCTATGAATAATGCTGCTTTCTTATTTGGTACCTCAGGATACACCAAAGCCTGTCTGATTCATTGAGAGCTTTCTTTTCAGTTTCCGTATCAGTGACATGACTGTTGTCCTTTGCCTTGTCTGCTGTTGTCCCAAAGTCCCCAAGTTTTTCTTCTTCCTGCTGTGCTTATTTCCTTGTTGCATTATTTCCTCTCTACCCATCAGGGGCATCTTCTCTTCTGCTGTTTGAGGTTAGATCAAAAGGTTTATATGGTATTTAAAAAAATAAAGATTCTGTTAGTTCAAAGAGGAGGATCTGGTGTATTGTTCTAAGCAAGTAACGTGCAACTCAGGAGCTTGAACATTGAATTTTCCACTTTTTCATTTTGTTAGCAGGAAGAGATGAGATGGTACTGAAGGGTTCTTCTGCACAGTAATGCACATTCAGGAATAATTTCAATTGCAACTTAAAAAAAAAAAAGATATGAATTGATATCAAAGAATCAATGAACAGAACAGAGAATGCTTAATAAGCTTACTGGAGGTCTGCAGTGCTGAGACCTCTTCCCAGTGATTTAAAATGCATTTCATGTTGATTTTCCAAAGTTCAGAGGGATTTATATAGGAGATTGAGAGGCTTTTCAGTGCTTGTTGCTTGTAGTTGGCATACCCTTAACTGCCAGCCATATACTGTTACACTACCATTTATTTGGACTGCATACAAATTAAAAAATAAAAACAAAACAAAAGCAAAGCTCATATTTTGATCCTAAATGCCTCTCTGGTATACTGGCAATATGTGCTTGCTTGTTCAGAATACAAAATTGATGATATTTATGGTTGGTACTTGTGTCAGGATGTTTTCCTCTCCCACAGTCACTGGTGTCATCCTGCAGTGAACGGAGGCCCTGCTGCAGTTTTCCTTGACTGCTTAACTACGTGAAAGCTGTTTGGACTCTGATTCAAAGCAGAGGTTTGCCATGTGTTAATTATCCTGGAATCAGCAAACCTGTTTAAGTTAGAAACGCTCCCACGCCCCTTCACCTTCTTGAAATGTGGGTGCACTCCCATGCAGGGTAGAAACAGTGTCTCAGTTTTCACTAAAGAAATGCCAAAGCACTTAGAACTACTTTGTTTGGAGAGCTGGAGCTTTAAGAAATGCAAAACGAAATTGAAAATGAAGTTCTGAAACTAGGCAACATACATTGATTCTATATCAAAGTGTATATGGTTCTTATATACTCAAGAAGTTACAAATATTACAAGTAATAAAAATATCTTAACACAGACATGAAAACACTGCTACCTTCTAATGTTTGCATTACCTGGCCACCTTGTGCTTTATTTAATTTTGACCTCTGCCTGTTTATTTTGCATTGCTTTTAAATGTTATGTGCTCGTTAAATTAAATATTAAGTGACAAAAATAACTGAGGAAAGAATGAGAAATACCAGCAGCTATGCTCAGGGAAAATTAAGTTGGTCATTTTGGTATGTAATATTTCGTGTATACGTATCATACAGTTTTCCTTACAAAACTTTTTCCAGATGAGGAGTGCAAAACTCTGCCAAAGTTTCCTTTACGTGTGCAAACTTAAACATGTATAATTCCAGCTGCCCACATAGTCCCTGTCTTCTCGTCACTCCATTTGAGGCAGGCATTTAATTATCTTTTACAGTTATAATCTCATACAATGGGAAATATATTAATTTTTAGGAGGATAAAGTAAATGAATTTGATTGAAACTGCCATGAAAAAGCAGTCTGTATCCTATCCTCTCCTGCAGAGTTTAGTGTCTCCAGGAGAAAAAGCAACTACCACTGTACACTATCAAAGTACCTAGCTTTTGTTCTCCTCCGTAGTTCTTAGTTTCGTCGTTAAACACACTAAACATTTCCCATTTTTGCTCACTCTAGAAAGCATAACCTCATATTCTCACACACAATATCCTAAGTAATACCGTTGTTCCCCTCTCCTTTCTTCTTAGTGAGATCCTACGTACTTGTGGTTTCAAACTCTGATTGTGCCACTTAAATCTGTTTAAGATTTTGTTCGCTGGTTCTGGCAGATAAAAGTGGTTATGCTTATAGCTCTGTCTGTATCTCAGGAAAGTGAGAGACACAGGTATGGTTGCATAAAAGATGTCCAAAACATCATTATCCTGAAAATGTTGCTGGTCTGTCTTGTGAAATTTCAGACTCTTCTGTTGCTTCGCAATTGGGAAATATGTTCTGCAGTCCTCCAGGCACTGCTCTTTCTGTGGGAGAATCAGAAAAACATGAAAACTTTTTCTTTTGAAGTGTCACAAAGCAGGCAAGAGCTGACCCAGGAGGATTGCAAACTGACTTCTTACTATTGAATGAGTTCCTGCGGGTAGCATGTAGTTAAGTTTGGGGGGGCACCAAAAGTGAGGACTCTATTATTTATATTCCAACAGAAACAGATTCCAGATCAAAATCTTATTTTGCTACCTGCTGTTCCCCTCTGCAGAGATGGTCCTTCCTATGAATCTTGAAGTCTACTTGTTCCATTTTCAGGTATGGAACATTAGCAAACCTTCCTGATTTCTTGAGGATGAAATGGAGTTTTCACTGGTCAAAAACAAGTTGCAACCTGGAAAAGTAGATGTCCAGTAGCTGTCGTCCTGCCTTGACTCTGAGCCAGTAGCTCCTTCAGTATTAGCTTACGTGCTCCCCTTTGAGTACAGGGAAAGGAAGTGGAAGCAGCAACATTTTCCCCATTCAACCTCCCTGCTTAGGATGAAATACTGGAAAGGGGGAGCGGGCTTTGTAAAAATTGCAAAGGGAGAATGAATCTATTCTTTGCTAATTAAAGGTTACCTTAAAGTCCTGTAAAACAGTTCATTCAGAATGCTGATGTACAGATTTATTTTGTGAGAAGACATCTTGCAGGTGTTGAGACTCACAGCTGTCTTGTGATTCTTCACTCTTGCTATTGAAGTTGCCTCTCCTCTGGCATCACAGAATATCGTGAGTTGAAAGGAACCCACAGGGATCAGTGAATCCATCTCCCAGCTGCACAAAAAGCATTTCAAAATTAAGCAACAGTGCGTTCGAAAGAAGCATTAGTTTAAGTCTGTTTTGTTGTCTGTACTGTATCCTTTGGGTTTACCAGGTGCTGCTTAGCTTATGCTCTATTTTGTATTGTAAACATGAAGAATTCCAGGTGCTTCTTTAGCTGATTCTAAGCTCAGGCTCAGAGTGTATGTGGCACATAGCATCTCCTGAAAACCTGCATGCTTTACAGGAGATGTTTTTTCTTGTATAAACTCAAACAGAAGCATATGTAGTGTTTGTTTCTAAAATTTTTGGTGTGACTCCTGTGACTCTGGCTCCAGTAAGTAATGCCAGTAGCATGGGTAGATGGATCTGACAGGGCTGAGAACTAACAGCGTGTCAGGCGCTTTTCTCCAATGAAGGCTATAGATCAGAGCTAGGAATCTGCTGGAGCCAGAGAGGGTGACAGGGGAATAACATCCCTTTCTCTTCCATCGACAGGGGTAATAACTCCTGGCTCTCTAGGGACAGATTGTAAAAGCCAATAGCCAGGAGCTGTGAAGCAGGGAGGGTAGAAGAATTGAAAATTAAAGAGGGAGTGAAAATTTTGTGTAAGGCTTTAGTGAGATGTTGGAGTAAACCATCAAGTGTCAGCCTTTTAACTGCCTCGTTGTGGATAGAAAAGGTTCTTGCAATATTAGTTTTTATTACTTTATAGAGTTAAATATTAGTAAAATACTGGTTAAAATGATTAACTTATGCTATGTGTTGCTCTCGTGTGGCTAGCTATCACGTGTTCTGTCATAACTGATGTTATTGAAAGAGTGTAGAAAAAATGATTTACATTTATTGCTTTAAAATTTAAAATCCCTCGAATAATGAAAAATAATATTTTGTTAACATCACCACTGTATGTAGATATATTTTGAGCGCGGGGATGCTCTTCACTGTGTCAGAATCCAAACATGAATTCATACGGCTGTGTGATTTATGGCTGATCTCTCTTCTTAGGCAAGATTTCACATTCTTGGAGCTTTCGTACTTCATAAGCATTTGAACTCTGCCTGCAGTTGTACCTGAATGGCTAGATTTTACTGGAGTTACGGTACCTGCATCAGACTGAGACTCCTTTGCTTGTTTCTTCCCAGAGCAGAAGCTTTTAGCAGTTTAATAACAAACGTTTAGAGAGGCAAAATCACGATAGAAAAGTGGAGTTTTAAAGAAATAGAAGCACTTGAAAGCGGTATTTTTTGTATGAGTTGTTCTTGTTTAGTTTTTAAACTGTGACTGGTGTTTAGTTAAATCTTTTACAGACTCAGTTCACTGAAGGTGACAGAAGTACTCACTTGAGCTCAATGAAAAGCAGACATGACAGTAAATTTTTCAGTCAGAGACAGGAGATCTTGTTATAGGAGTCAGTATGGGGGTCAGGGCAGAGCCTGTTGATGATTGAGGAAAAGAGAAGTAAATTCATTCTGCTTCAGGCACTTTGTCAAGTGCCAGTAGCTTACCATTGAGAACTAGTCACCCGTTCTAGTCTTACAGCCCTAGAGGTCACTCATTTGATATAAATCATAGCACCGCATAGGCTCAGCAACCTATTGCCATTCGAGATGAAATAAAAAAAGAGGAATGCTTCATTCTGAATTGAAATGACTGTGAATATCCCACCACATGTTGCTGTTTAATGCAATATGTGCTTAGATATTGATCTCCAAAATCAAGTCATTAAAATGTGCAGTTTTTGTTTATTGGAATGAAGCAATTAAATGGTTCAGTTATGCCAGACCTTACCTTTTCTGATGAAAACTATTGATTTCTTGCCACAGCTTTATAAGCGACAATGTTTTTGATTACTCTTGACAAACCTCCTTGGAGTGTTAATTAAAATTGTACCAGATGAGCAGGTGTGGGAGATCATTAGATCGCCCGGATCACACACCGCACTTCATATTCTGCAGCCTTGCATAATGAATAGGGCACAAGAGGGGAAAAACAATATCTTCATCAGCAGAATTAGCATCTTCTCTCTCTTTTCTTTTTTAACTAGGTGACAGTACATTTTACAGTGCACCCATTTGTCAGCTCTTGAATAACTTCTACCGCAACCGATTAAATTAAATTTCTTTTGAAATATTACATTGCTGCACAAGCGTAAAAAATTAAATACTCAGCTGGTTTATGTACAAATGTTCATAAACTGATGATATCCATTGTGGTCTTTTAAAAGTAAGGCAGAAACTCTTGAGATTTTCCCAAATAAGGCATTGTAATATTACCTGCTTTCTTTTTCTTAACCGTATGATGATATGAAATAGCATGAGAACTATTGATTAAGTTGGTTTTGAAAGAGCAAATTATTTCATGATTTATTAATTTACAATAGATCTTTATGTCTGATGCAGTATTAATCATCAGTTAACAATTTTTTCAAACCTTATTACTGTGATAAGATAACTGTATTGCATTTATTGTACCTGTGTTGTACACTACAGGGGCAGGAGGGATGTAATGGATGTAATGTGAAGACATATATATGTGTGCAACATTTGTTCACAAGCTGCTTGGTCTGTAAATAAGCAGCTTCAGTTTCCTTTCACGTCATAGGTCAGCTTACTCAACAGTTAATTGAGAGTCTGTGTGGTACGCTTGTAACCCGGCTCGCCCAACTGAACTGGCAGGTAGGCACTTTGTGGTCTTAAACTGAAAACAAGGATTCTTTTTTTTCTTTTTCTTTTTTTTCAAATAGTATTTGGAAAAGGTAGTGCCTAAGCATCAGCAGCTTTTGGTATAGATGTTCTCCTCTACTGATCCAGAGCTGGAAGCCATGTGCCGCCCTTTGACTAAGTTGCCTTTTGTGTGTCTGTTTGTCTTTCTGGAAATTAGATAAAATGTAATGTGTAGTACTTGTAGTTTGACAGTATTACAGTATGTACTCAATGTTCCTAAAACTACTTGAAATCTTAGCATGAATGTAAATTTAAATTGCAGATCTAATCTACATTTCTAAATGATTAATTGACTGTTACGCTTTCCAAAACCATTCTAAGGGAAGTAAATTTGAAAATAGACATCCTGGTTTAACTGCTGTAATTACAGAATTACGAGAGCTAAGACATGACAAAGATAGACAGGAAGGTTTAGAAGTTACCTACATGTTGGAATTGAGGATATATTTTTGTCTTCCATCAGAAATCCAGCTGACTTGATCTGTCCTTTTGACTTTTGTCAAGTAATAGAACTGAGATGTGGTCCTAAATATAGGCCTTCCTATGTCCAGCTGGACATTTACTTTAACCTGGGAAGCGATTCATTTGCAGGAGTAGTAGTCTATGTTTGAATGTTGTAATTTAATTTTTTTGTTTGTTTGTTTGGTGGTTTTTTTTAGCTTGAATCATTGATCACTTATTTTCTTTATCTGATTCTGCAAGTTGTGGCTATTTTTGAGATATGTGAGGCACTCTTTAATTCACATAATGGATTTACTATTTCCTGGCTTCACCAGCATATATTACTTCTCAGTATTTTTGAAAAAGAAGACCTTTATGCAAATGCGTATACTTTGTCGGATATTATTCTGTAGGCAACTTGGAGGCACTCTGCCATCTGATTAGAAGAAGATATTTCAATTTCAGTTCAGGTTGAAAAAATGAAGGAGAGAGAAGTGACCAAAACCGCCACCTGCATAACGGTTGCTGGGTTGTTCCAAAGTGCATGGAATGAGATTGATTCTCACAGGATGGTTTGGTGTGGGCACCTCTGAAACAGCTGCTGTCACCTGGTACTCCTTGGAATAGCCTTTGTGAGAGGTTGTTAAGTGAAGTGAAATGGAAACTAATACGCATTCCCAGCCCCTGTCAGGGCTGTGGTATATTGTGAGAAACCTTGGACTGCTGTTGCTTATGTGCTGCTGTTTGGGTGGGTAAATAGTTCCTTGCAATGCCTTATAAGACTCAAAAGAGTTAAAATTTGCAGGAAAAAGCCAATAATGGAAAAGATAAGTAATCTAACAGGTATGACAAAGAGAAAGAAGAGAATGTCATGTGTTATAGGCAACTGGGGTGGGTTTCTTTTGTGTTTTTCAGTAGTTTTGTTCCTTTTAATATGAGATTTTATGAATATAATGAGTACAGTTAAGATTTTCACTGGCATTCCAGATGTATCATGATTTATTGAATAATTATGCTGCTGGTAGGAAAAAAAAGATTGCTGTAAGTAGTCAGTGTCCTTAGAAAGGCTGAGCCTAAACTATTTCAGTTTTGTACCCTAAAACTTATAGTGTTTTTCTGCTGCATGAATGCACCCAAATAATAAGCATTCAGATTGCTGTCGTTCCTGTGTTCTGTGCTTGACAAGCATGGAAAAACGTGTCTGCTCCTAGCTGCTGATTTCCTAACTTTTTTCCAGAACAATTACATCATCATGTTTATTAGTAACTTTTTCTTTTGTTGCACATAAAAGGCCGTTAGCCACATTGCATGTAAAATGAGTGGGACCTGGAATCTCTCAGGACTAGTGGTTCTCTTTATTCTTTGCTCCATATTGAAAATCGTTCCTGTCAGCTGATGCTCTGCAAGCTGCCTGGAAGAACTTTGGCATAGTTTTCCTAACCTTTCAAACAGTAAAGGCAAAACTCTCCTTTGATAAAAAAGCCGGAGGACTTTGGCCCCGAGCCATTAAGGATGCAGGCAACCGCGCTGCGATCTGACAGTGTATTCCACAAAATACTGAGAAGTTCTCCTCGGGGTCCCTGGAGTGGGCTGAGGCACTTTGCTTGTACTTAACATATATCAACTGTCACCCGATGGCAGTCGGTGTAGAACCGAACACAATGGAACATCCAGATGGTCTAAACAAAGCGAGCAAATGTTCGCTGCTATTAAAAGCTGTTTACATCAACTTCCAGTATTTCATGTGCTGAAGTTTATATTGTGTCACTACTGGGGTGCTTAGCTCCATCCTCAGCTCATATCAGGGATTTCTAAACTATTGTTGCTTATGTGTTAAAATAACATTCTGAATATGCCTCAAGTACACGCCGCTGAACCTTTTTGTTTTTTTGATAGGAAATTGGTCATTGTATGCTAATCAGACGCTTTCAAATATTGTAATTGATTGTCCCATCTAATTTCCCCTTGCTTTTCCCCTAGCGTAGGCTTCTTCCAGCACCTCCTCCAGCCAGCACATACAGCACACAGCGCGGCACCGGCTCCCGCCAGGCACTCATCCCTCGCTGCCGCAGCTGTGTGCCACCGCTGTGTGTGCCCCGCTGCTGGGGGCACGCCTTTCCTCTCTCACACACTAAGATGTCTGCCGCTGTCCTGTCTGTGGGAGAGGTGTGTAATGACAAATGGATGCCTTGCATCTCCTTCCCCCGACCCTTGTTCCTGGTATCTGCATTACTGAAAGTCCAGGTCCGCTGAAATAAACTAATTGGTGAGGCACAAGCTTCCCTTGCTTATTGCTTTTCATGAAGCTGATGTGAAATTCCTAGGAAGACTGAGAATGAGGAAAACTTTCCAAAACGTTACTGTGTTTTGCAAGCATAGTTTCTTGTTAATTGCGTGCCGCTCATGAAAGGATGATCAAAGGTGCTTAAAGCTCTTCAAAAACAATAAATTGAGATGATTTAACCAGTTGAGAGAGGTAATGGTTTTCTTCAAATGAGCGAAAGACCACTTCAAAGCTATTGTGCATTTGCAGAATACTAGCTTACAAAATACAAATGAACTATTTATTCCATTTGTTTTAAAATGAAGCCTAACCAGCTCTTCTTCTTCCCTACAAGCATCAAATTTTTCAGGTCTTAGAAAAGATAGAACTGGACCCTCAGCTTTTTCAGGCGAGGATTGTTCTCCTGTGCCCTGTACACCTAGCAGTTGATGCCAGTCACCATGCTACAAATAATAAAATTTAAAAAAAAAGGTGCTTGAAAAACATTTTTAAGGACAAGAATTTAATTTAGGGATTTCACTATTATTTCTTATTACCATTTGTATTTACTCCAGCTTATATCATTCAGCTTCTCGTTTCACAACAACTTGCACAAAACGAACAGAACCATGCATATATCTTCTGAGGGAGAAATCCTGTCACATTTCATAGGTTTTGAGTAAATAGAGCTCTGTAGCATCTAAACAGCACTGCTGTCAAAAGGGTTTATGCTGAGTATGTTAAGGATATTTGTAAAATGTTTAAAAATACAGAAGAGTTTTGAAGTAGTACTGTTGATTTTCAAAATTACTGCATTAACAAAATGCTTAGAGAAATTACCATTCTGAATTCAAGAGTTTCCTTTAATAAACTATTAATATTTTTTAAAATTGTAATGTTATAATTTAAGTACATCACTTTATGCTGAAAAATCTTTTTTGCTTGTTTGCAAATAGTAGTTCTGTTAGTTTCTAAGCCTGTTAATTACAGTGTTGATTACAAGAGTTTGGATATTGAGATACTTCTATCTCAGTATTGAGAACTGTGAAGTGATTCGTGACTTTGAAAGCATGATTTTAATTGCTTCTTTACAAATGGATGAGTGAACAGTTGAAATGCCTCCATCTTGGTGTCCTTAATGTACAAAATGGGGGTACTGTACAAATGAAAATGTAGTTTTTTACAGAGCCATTTTCTGTTAGGACAACAATATGTGACCAGAATATGAAATAGAAATGTTAATATTTGATTTTGCTATTAGATGTGAATGTGATGATACAAATGCAAGTAGTGTATTTTTGCCTGGTTTGTTCTAGACAGTGATCATGCTGTTGAATACAAGCCCAATTCCTGTTTTTACAAACTTTGCATGTGAGTTTCCTAGATTCAAATTGAAGTATCTGAATAAGCTGGCATTGATATGAATGACTTTGTCAAGTCTTCCATTTAATTTTTAGCTTTAGTAAAATATTTAACTGTAAGCTCTTGATTTGAAAACTTCGTTTTTTGTGGGCTTTTTTTTCTTCCTAAAATGATGCAGAAGAAAAAAAAAAACCTTCCAGGATTTTTGTGCTCTTGCTATTTTATTGTTGTTGTTTTTAAATGGCTAAATTCTCTCAGCGCTGTATCTGTTCTACAGGGACCACATCCTTGGCTTGGCAAACATCCTTAGGAAGAAAGTTACTGCTAGTTGTTTCCTTTGGGCTCTGCAATGCCCACAACATTTTCAGAGATGAAATGGCTCCCAGAAGAATCTTTTTTGGGGATTGTAATGGAGAGGGTCTGATACATCTGTCACAAAGGGCCTATGATCCACCTTGTCCATACTATTTCTCTCCTTTCACATCCCATTAATCTTTGAACCTAGAAAGTACACAGACTGCTTTGGTTATGTTGAACTTAGCTTGCAGGACATGTACTCTAGAAGCACCTCGTTAAGCTTTTGCACAGCATACTTGCAAAATGTTTAATTACTATGGGGTCAATGCATCAGAAAAATATGAAGAAGTAGAGTTGAACACTATTGGCTCTGCTAGACGTTTGATAATTTTTTTTCAGAAGGTACAGCAAGTTCATCTGTTGTGTTGGAACGTGACGATAAAATAAATTAATATAATTCACAATTTAAAAATGATTAATCTTTGATGTTTCTGGCCCAAGGGTTTTACTACCAAAACCATAGGAAGTGGATGTGCGAGAAAATGTTTTGGCACAGAAGTGATGTTATTAATTTTAAGTGTTTCACTAAGCAAAACCTTTCCTGATAGTGAAGAATGATAAAGAGGAGAAGATTGTACTTATATGAGGGAGCCCTGAGAGGTGTCAGCGCAGAGAACTGTTACAAACCCAGAGTTTTCAAGTTTGACAGGGTTCAAGCATTGTGCCCGCTGTAGATGAGACGTTTGGAGCCAGATTGTCAATCCAAATGCAAGCTGCTCCGTTTCCTGTTTATGCCTGCACAGAGTTACACATCCTGACACGCTTGCCTTCAGCTGCAGGTTTTTCCGCACTCCCTAGGAGATTTCTTCCTTAAAACAACTTGTTATTTACCATTTAAGTAAGCCATTGGAATTTTGTTAATTCCTGTTTTACTTAACACATGCAAAATGATATCATTGGCTAAAGGAAGATAATGTTAAGGTAGTAAGGGTTACTGATACTACTAATTAAGTGACTGTTGCAAAACAAAATCTGATCAGACTCTGCCTGAATGTAGAGAACTGATGCCAAGTTTACAGGCTTCACAGAGGCCTGGCCTATTGTATATCTGACCTGAGGTTATCAGTAATTAAAACCTGGTCTAGTAATTTAAAAATAACCTTTTGGATATTAAAAATTTATGTTTTTCTATCTGTCATAAGGTTAATTCAATATTTTTAGCAGAAGGATTGCTTGGTACAATTATGAAATTCCTCAGATATTGTTTTTGTTATTCACCAGTCTAGTTTCTAATTCATCCTTTTTTTTTTTCTTTTTTTTTCTGCTTGTCCATGTGAACTAAAACCAAAACATACCTGACTAAATTTGCTGTGCTTTGTCCTTTCCCCCTAAATCAGATTACAACGAGTAATTCACATTATAGCCAGGTTAGCCCTATCAGAGCCCTATTTTGGAGTTCTGCTTTATCTATTTTATTCCTTTCTTTTAAAAACTGAAGTTTTTTCTAAATTTAATTGGTTTTCTTACAGGTAGCAAGAAGTTTCTGTTGATTACCTACATGCCTGGCTTAAAAGCTAAAGGTGAGTAGTGTCTGTGAAAGAAGATGGCTAATCGAGTTTTAATTTCAAAAAAAGTCACTGTTATATGATGAAATTACTGCCAAGGAACTGTATATTCCTCCGTACATCCACCTTTCTGTTGCTTTACTGTAATTTGAAGTCTGATCTGTGTCACAAGCTGCACTGATTTGTAACAGCACAAAACTGAAATGGGAAGAAATTTTATTAATCTAACAGTAGCTTATCCCTTAAAATAACTGATGTATGGCATGAGCAGAGTCAATTTATAATAAAAAGTCAGTATGTTGAACCTGCATAATTGGGAAGAAAAAGAGAGATTGTTCTGAAGTTTTCTGCAAATGGAACAGAATTAGAAGTAATATTTTCATCATACTCAGGATTCAGCATTATTTCAGGGGTCAGTTGGCCTAGCTTTAAAGTTAATGACCCTCTTGTCATTGACTCTGTCAAAGAATATATCTTGTGAGGTACTTACAGAGATTCTAGCAAAAATATCTAAGCACTCCTAATGAAAACAGAAGTTCTTCATTTGGTCACTCATTCATAGTTTGGGAATAATATCATTAAACTCAGTAGAGCGATCTTTGCTTATGGATGTGTTTTATATTGCTATAGTACCTAAATGCTTGCCAAGGATTAATGGATTTTAATTTAGCACTTCCACTGTGAGTTAGAAAAATCTCATTGTTACAGACCATGTTATTTTACAGACCATGTTATGCAGCAGTGACCGTGCTACTTATGGTTTAGGACTATTCGAGACTTAAGCCCTGGTGATTTCAGGCGTAGCCCCCAGGTGGGCTTAGACACTCATCCCTTAAACTTACGTATCCAAATTTCACACCTGACACTGATGTTCTGAACTTTTGCCCACTTTTCAACTCTTTCCCTTCCCCTGCCAAAAATAAAAAACAACCTGCAAACAAACCACCCCAGGCCACTAGTCAGCTTTGGAAAAGACATTACAGAAAATATCATTCATATACACAACTGAATGAATTCTTTTTCTCCTGAGGGATGATTATATGTAATGATAGTGCAGAGCTGGGGTTTGGAAATTTGGTTTTAATAGATGTTACACTAATGACTAAATGCAGTCAAGTTTATTTCCTATGTTATTTTAGGTCGGAAGGGTGCCTACAGCCTCTTTCCAGACATTCCCCGTTGTCTTGATAAATTTTGCTAAATAATAGCTGATGAGAGTATTTATATCTTGAGCAAAGTGAGTATTGTTTGACTATAATTTTCTATTTTTATCATTTATTGTTTGCTTCTTGCATTATAGAAGTAGTTGATGGAAATAGCAAAAAAAATATTTTAAACCTTTTTTTCTCAATTGTCTTTTCAGTAAACACAACATCACAAAACAACTTTGCAGTACCCAAGTTAACATCACAATGGCTAAGCAATTCCCTTGATGACTGTGTTCACATTGTGAGAGGCATCAACACACATGTTTTGACTATCAGGCCAAAAGCATATCCCATTTAGGGCTTTTCCCCACAGTAATCAAAGCTGAAGACAGCAAAACAGCATTCCCTTTAGAGGATGCAACAACAAAATGAACTCAACATTTGTTAAAGCTCTGGTACCAGTTCCTTTTTGCATTATATTCCAATGTGTCTTCAGTTTCTTACATTTCTTCATGTCTTGAGTTTTAAGGCGCTGAAGTTTTAAGCAAAAAAATACAAGACAGCAGATTAATACAGCAAAAAGCATTGCTTTGTGTAAAGCACCCTAGGTTCAGGCTGTTGCTAGTCATAGTTGGCCTACTGGCCCTGGTTCACTACTTGGGTAAACCTACATATCTCTGCCAAGCTGTGCTTGCAGCATGAAATGTCTCAGGCTGTAATTAAATGAATAATGCATGTAAATAGACTTTCCAGATGTTTTCTTTAATGTAACTAATACAAATCTAACCCTAATTTCTTCCTTTATTTTGGAGGTGAAATGGTGTGAAATATTTTGTAACTTTAAAAATTTCAAAACGTGATTTGTTTTCATCTTATGATTGTCACTTCTATTTTTTTTTTTTTTAATATCATTTATAGCAAAACACAGCTTGTGTACAAGAAACATATCAACTGCCTTTTTGCTGGGAAAAAAAGCTGGCTGGCATAAAAGCAAGAAGCTTGTGGATTTGGCCAGATGTTTAAGAAAAAAAAAAAAAGTTGCAATTAATTTCAAAAGATTACTTTTCCATTTTCATTGTACTGTAGTTGAGAAATGTGATTAGAATCAGCATCACAGAATATTAGAATGCCTTGGTTTGGAAGGGACCTTAAAGATTATTTAGTTCCAACTCCTCTGCCACGGGCAGGGTTGCCATCCTTTAGATCAGGCTACCCAGGATCCCGTCCAACTCACCTCCAGAGGTGGGGCATCCACAGCTTCTCTGGGCAACCTCTTCCAGTACCTTACCAGCCTCTGAGGAAAAAAAACTTCCTCCTAGTAGATAATCTAAGTCTCCCTTCTTACAGTTTAAAACCATTTTCCTTTTGTTCTATCGCTATCAGCCTGTGTTAAAAAAAAAAAAAAAAAAAAGTCAATTTCCCTCCTTCTTGTAAGCTCCCTTCGAGTGCTGGAAGGCTGCAGTGAGGTCTCCCCAGAAGCTTCTCTTTTCCAGGCTAAAGAAGCCCAGCTCCTTCAGACTTCCTTCATGCTGCAGCTCTCTGAGCATCTTTGTGGCCCTCTGAACACCCTCAAACAGCTTCAGTATTGGTCTTACTGTTCTGCACCTTGGGATCGCTTGTTGGAGACTGCCACAGATTTTGCTTTATTAAAAAAATAAAATGACATGGCCATATCTTTTAATCCATACACAGTTTTTCTAGGCTTTTTGTAGAATTTTCATTATTTTGGTGATAAGATTAGGGGCTAACTTTGTCAATTTGCTTTGCCTTTGTTTAGTTTCATTTTATATCTGAATTCTTCACCTTTCCATACTTTCAGTGTATTTTTAAATTATTGCAAAAATTCCCCTTCCTTCTCCTGTGGCTAGCAGGAAGCCAGCAGGATACCAATACAGCTTACTCACGGAAATTAAAAACAAAACAATAGGTAAGGAAAATAAAGAAATAGAACAAACAAGAGACACTATCCTCTCTGTTGAAGCTAAATTGGTTCTGCAGTGCTTGTTCAAAATACGGGAGCTTATTGATGCTTACCCAGGAGAGTTTCTACAGAATGTGGCTTCTGGTTGTTTCAGTGTCTGCCATTAAAAGACAGTGTTATACTACTAGCAATGTCTCTGTGCCCATAAAATGGGTAAAAAAGCAGTAAACTGGCAAACAGTGGCCGAGCAGCCCAGACTCCATACTCAAGGTGTGATAGTTTATTCAGGAAGGCAGTTGGTTTATTTATTCATTTTTGAAGCACAGTTTTGGCATTGATGGGACTCACCAGGCAGGCACAGGTGATGTTGGGCTGTCTGGATGTGCTGTCAATCCCCTCAGTAGGTGAGGTCCATCTTACCCTCTTATCCTACCCTGAGTTGTCTGAACTATCCTGCACTGCTGCTCCCAAGCAAAGCCACAGTGTGTGCTAGAGGAAGACTGCTTTACTGTGCAGAGTCTCAGACAGGAGCACTAACAACTCTATTGCCCAAATATGCCCTGAAGTCCTGCTTGTGCTGTTAAACATGGACTTACTAAAAAAGAAAAGGGGAAAGTATGTTTTTCTCCTGGTGTGATTCTAGTAATGTGGTTGTATGATGAAGTTGCCTACTTCTCCTTGAATCAAAACAAAGAATCTTAGGTCATCTATTTTAAACATTTATTTGATAAAATTATTTAATTTTACATACATGTAAGTTGTTATCCTCCCATCTTCAAAAACCATTAGTTGTTCACCTCGTTTTCACCAAAGTTGCATTTATTTTATTTTCTTCAATGTTTATTCCAAGCTCATCCGCACCACGGATGTATGGTCAGAGACTTGTATCCAATTTAATGTCTTCACTCTAGACATTGGGAAAAAGAGACTTCTTCATTTGCCACTGACAGGTGTGTGAAGAACAGCTCATAACATGATTGAACTCCATTGATTTTTCATAAAAGTTTAATAAGATGATACAGGTCAAAAGCCCTGCAAAATTTGCAATAAATTCCTGTAGTGATCTGAACAAGACTTGGTGGGGAGAGCTGATACCAGAGGAATTTAAGTACAAGTTGAATTATATGGAGGATTAATATTTTTTTTTGTCTAATCACTTTGAACCTTGGATTTCAGATAATATTTCTAATACTGCACGCCTCTCCTTGTGTTCTGATTTTCCTTGTGTGTCTAATTTTTACAGATGGCTTGCACATAACAGCTGTTTTAGTCTCTCTATTCCTCCAGAAAGCATCTCAGGAAAATGCTCAAATCACCCCCAGAATAGGAAACCTCGGATTTACATGTGAGTAGGCTGCTTCCTTTCTTGCCCATTTTCCCCTGAATATTTACTAACATGTAATGAATGGTGAGGCTCAAGCAATGCTATGGTATTTAAGCATGGTGTAACAAATCCACAATACAGCTCTCTAACAGGTTCCTTGGGCTGGTTACAGCAGGGGTTAGGCAGCTTTCAGAGACTGGCCAGGCAAAAGGTAGAGTGGTTCATCAGTTACAATGCAGAAAATATCTCTGCAGAAAGTCCCAGTAGCTCTTCCAAGGGCTTGAGGGTTCTCCCCCATCCCCTGTTCCATGTTGGTCCTTGGGGAAGCCTCACTGCTGCACAGCACTGTTGCTGTGCCTGTGGCCACGGGCAGCTGAAGGTTGATCTGAGCAGTAGCAATGCCTTTTCATGGCTTTCCTTTATTCCCCAATGTTGCAGGCTACGGAGGAGCAGGATGTTGCTACAGATACAGTGACTGTTCCTCTTGAGGAGGGGCTGCCTTGAGGGCAAGCACTGCTCCACGTGGGGTGCTTTACAGCCCCAACTTCCAGCAGTGTTGTGTGGGTGCAAGTCCTGGGGACCTGACAGAAATAGGATGTTTGAGGTGTCTGTGCCTGTCTGCCCTTGTTTTCCTTTTCAGAAACAGAAAGTGTGTTATTCTTTCCTCCTGTGCTTTGTATGCTCTTCCCAGTGCTGACAAGTGCACTGTTTGGTTCTGCTCTCTGTGCTGAACTCCAGAGCTCTGTGTGGCTGTACTCAGAGGGAGGGAGCATTGTGAGCCATTGGAACCTGGGTTTAGTAATTACCAAAGGATGTCTTAGATTTAAAACCCTCTGGAAAACATTCTCTATAGCTCCACTGAAGTCCCTTAGCTAGTTCATTGTTTACTGTTGACACCAAAGACATCTGAATACTCCTTAATGTATGGGAACGTCCCAGAGTGTCACCAGTAAGAATCGTGCTCTTTTTGGAATGGCACACAGTTTCCTGTGTGTTCCTCTCTATTATCATCATCACCGTTGATGTATAGGTGAAAAACAGGAAAACAAATTCTCCATTTACTTTATGTGTTGCTTCAGTACAGCAACTACATCCCAACTACATCCCAGAGTGATCTGCTCTAAGAGTGAAGTATGAACCCAGCACTGGCTGGGGGGCTCTTCAGGATCCATTGCATCTTCTCCTGAGCTTATTTCTGCTCTCACTCTTGCTGTGCAGAACTGATTTCTGCGTTTGGATTGACGTTTAGGTTTATAGGCTAAAAACTTCATGGCATTTTTCTGCTCATCTGTCAAACTTAGGGATCCTGTATACTGTGCAGTTTTGTGACTATTCTTTTTTTTTTTTTTTTTTTAATTATAGTTCAAGTGAAATGATAATTTCCATTTCCTCCCTTAAACTCTCCTCTTAGTACCTGGATTTCATAAAGACAGTGCAGCAATGGTTTAGGTGCTGATATTTTATAATTAGTATCTTAGAATTACAGTAAGTTGTCATGTAATTTTAATTTATCCAAAATGTGTTTCAGGCTCTAGATCTCTGCACAAAGTCTATTGCTACTTAAGAATGATATTTATTAGTACTTCAGACATATGACCTATTCTGTTATTTCATTCACTCATGTCTTGATGATGTTTCTATTAGCATCCATTCTGATAGAAGTATTGGGGTTAGGAGCTGGTTAGAGGTTTTCAAAAATCATCACTGGAGAGGGTGATACTTTTGCTGCGTCAGCAAGTCAAGGTGGCTCATCAAGCAAAAAGCATCCTCTGAGCTGGGAGGCAGGAAGGGGAGGCAAGAGAGGCTCCTGTTGCCATCTCACTGGTGGGTGTGGGCAGCACAGGGGCTGGCCTCTGCCCTCTGCCTTCCCCCCAGCTCTGCTTTTTGGGTGCTGGTGGAAGCTCAGGGCCCTGGGGTGTCACCCTGCCCTTGGATGCACATTGCTTACTGAGGGCTAAGCTACTGAACAGGGTAGGAGCTGAAGATAGATTATTTTCCATTTCTATTCTGTACTCCCGAAGGTGCTCTGTACATTCCCCAAATCCCTCTGGAACTCTTTTCTGTTTTCTTGGCTACGTTTTATTATTATCTAAACCTGTTATTTTTTTCCATCTCTGTCAAGACTTCTGATGTTGAGCTGTGTCTGTGCAGTTTATCCTCCTGCAGTAATGCCACGACTACTTGTATGCTGTGCTTCCATAGGATTCAGAGCTATGGGAGAACGTGCAATGTTATATACCAAAGGAATGGAGGAATATTAGTGTATTGAAACATAGGGAGATAAAAGTAGAATCCAGACTTGCATTTGTCTGCAAATTACAGGAATATGAACAAGTGTACTTTAATAGAGAATGGCTTAACTGTGGCTTGGTAATGATGCACCTTATCCTGTGCAATAAACAAGATGGTTTTACTTCAAACACAGAGGTAATGTGTCACAAAGGGAAAACAACGTCTCTTGCAGGTAAAGCAGGCGGCCCTAAGGCTGCTGAGGTGCCGGCACGTGCCCTCACCTCCCGCCGGCGCAAGCCCGTGCTGTGCGGCAGGACGCGGGGAGGCCGAGCTGCCCCACGCAGCTGCACCCCCAGCGGGCGGTCGGACAGGTGCCCGTGGCGGGCGCGGGGAAGGCGCCCGAACACTCGCGGGAGCTTCAGCGAAACGCTTTGAAGTTAAATCTTTTTGTACCTGCTGCCTGGGAGGAGCCGGGCCCTCAGGAAGCAGGTAAGTGAGAAGGCGGAGGGCTCGGCTCGGCTGTAGCTTGTGTGGAGCCGCCAGGGCGGAGCCGGGCTGGGAGGGAGTGCAGCTGGGCGCTTTGCACCACCGCTATTGTTCTCTGCAAGAATTGGAGCACCTGCGTAATTGTGTTTGAAGTGCTTTAAGTGAAATTAATGAGTAATTTATGAATAAATAATAGGAGGAAAGATTTACATTGTGGCCATAAAAGTAATTTTGGATTAACCTTTTAAACTTTCACCTCTTCGTGAGGCCCCAAAGAACAGCCAGGCGGTTCTCAGTAATTTTTATTTGCGCCTTCCCACATAGTCGGCATGGCGGAAAATCCTGTTTCTTTCACCTTGGATTTGTGTGAGGATTTTTCTTTGTGTTCTTTTTTTTCTTGTCATTCTGGTTTTGAGATGATAATTTTGTTTTCTCCTTTTCATCTTTATTTTGCTGCAGGAACTTTGTTTTCACTTCTGTACGTTCTTTTCTGTTACTTTCCAGGAGGTGTTCTGCTTTTTGTCTTTGAACTTGTGCAAAATATCCCTTCCAAGATCTTGCGTGCACACATAACCTGATTTGCTTTGTAGACACACAAACGTACTGGTCAGACTGTACTTGGCATGTTTTTGGCACTAATGCAAAAAACCATCCAGGGAAGGCCATAGTCTGTGTAAAAAGTAGAATGCAATGCAATCCTTTGCTATCACAGAAACCAAAGGGTGACGTTTTATGAAAGAGGTGATAAGTGTTACTGCCCGCACTGGCTCCAGTCCCGTGATGGGCAGTGTCCCTGCCCCAGCACTACACACAGGGCTCAGGTCAGAAGAACAGGCGCATATCAGCCTTGGCTGCTCCGGCTTTGCATGCTCCAACACAGTGATCCGTACTGTGATCTGACCACTTCTTCTTGAAGCTATGCTGAGGACATATGTTTTTCCTGAAACACTGCATTGTATACATAGAATCTCAGTCATGCTGCATGCTGTAACTGAAACAAAGGGTCTGGGTAAATGCCACCAGATTTAGGTGAAGTACTAGAGAAATTCTTGTAGCAGGGGAAAGCTGGCTTTGCTAATTTAGTCACCAAAGCATCTTTCTCGTGTGTGTACAAGAGTGTCTTAGGTGGTAGACTGTGAAATGGCTTCTTGGGAATATTGACGTGAGTGAGTAGCTGCAGGCTTCTGTCCCTTGTGAACGCCATTATTTCTGAGAAATTAAAAAAATAGTCCAGACTCACAGGATGTAAATAAGTTCGAAAAACACAAAACTTATTTTGAGAGCTTTCTGGCTGTTGCTGTGTTTTGGAGTAATACATTGTCCAAGACATGGCACCGCTATGATGTATTAATCTAATATATCATAAGAGTGCCATAGCTTTGATGATGTATTAATGTAATATATCGTTAAGGTGCCATTGCTCTTTTGATGCATTACTCAAAACATTACAAACTGTTTGGGTTAGTGCACAAGCATCTGTGTGTATAAGGTAGAAGACAGCAAGTATTTCTATATTTGAAAGTACAGTGAAATTTAAAAAAAATTGTGCATGTGCAAGAGCAGTCTAGGAATCTTAGAAAACTGGAAGCCTCTGTAGAGAGGATTGAGCTCGATGGGACCAAAATTGAGGTGGGAGCTGTGCTTGAAAGATCTCTGTCTGAAAGATGTACAGAAGCTTTGCTGAGGGGAAGAGAAATTGCCTTTATTAGAAACAATAACAAGTTTTCATTTCCTTTTGAAGAGTAATGTGATACATGCTGTAATACAGGAACAAGTTCAGCATTTCCCAAAATGTGCTGATATGATTCTTCTCAGAGTACTTTTTGCACCTTATCCTCCACCTTGTACTTTGCTAACATATTTTCTGGGAAAATGAGGCTGGATAGATTTTATGCAGACATAAAAACTCTTTTGCCTTGACTTTTATTTGCTAGCATTTGTTGTGTATGTCAGCCACTTTTGTTTTCAGAAAGGAGCATAAGATATCTGGTTAGCACTAAGCATCTTTCAAAACTCGTTTTTACCACAGTTTCTGACATATCTAGTTTTGGACAAGCTTTGGGAAAGCATTCTGAACCAAACTGAAAAACCCTTTGCCCTAAGCTGGATATCAAATTTGACCAAAAGATACTACAGCATCTGTTAAGTGCTGATATGATGATGATGGATACTGATCTCACACACTGCTTTCTAACAGAATGTCTGTATGTGTTAAGTGTGTATTTATCCTTCTGAACTTTCTTGCCTTCTGCAAATGCAGTATAATTGAATGGATGTTGTGGGTGTTGTTGACTGGACATATGTCCTTCATTGCACAGCCTAGGTTGTGTTGACAATCTAGGTCATAAATGCACTAGTCTTGCAATGATAAGTTTAAATATTGCTGTTTAGTGTTATTATCTCAGTTTTGCCACTACTTTTTTTGTTGAGCAAGATTTGCCCATGTGTTGATTTTTTTTCCTTTGCAGAAGGTTCCAGAGTCATATGTAAAATCCTGTACTTTGAACACATTGAGAAGTGCTTTCAAGAGCATTTCTGGGTACTGAGAACTTCAGTATAAATTGCTCTTTTGCTCTCTGTGTTGGCAGGCATATAAAAAGCTGCATTTCTCAAGTTGCTTCCTGAGAGTTATTAGCCAGAACAATGTGCAAATTTGCCCAGTTTTTAACATCCTGCTATATTGACCACTAGATGGCGTTGATATTGTTAAGATAAGTGGGGAAGAGATGGATGGTGCTGAAACGTCCTGTCTTCAATGGCCCCCAACTTCCTTCCTGCCATTCAAAAAGCCCAACCAGATGAGAAAATCCTCAAGTATCCAGAGTTAAGGCCATACCTTAATTTTGAAGAGTTGCTCACTGGCAGCACGGTGACTACAGAAATGATGACGTAGTTCACATACTCATATGCGGAAGATTCCTGTTCCCAAATAATTTTCAGTTGACTGAGTGCAGGAAAACAGCTCAGATTGCAGCTGCAGCAACCTCAGACTTAGCCCAAGGAAGGCAGTGGTGTTGGAATGTGCTAGCTTCTGCGCTCTAACGCAGTCATCATGCTTAGTGGGTTACCATTTTAATTTTTTCTTTTGTGTGTTTCCTGGTAATAATCTCCATAATACATGCATTGCTCTGAAAGTAATGCCTCCTATTTTTTCTTGGAAAACTACAACAGAGATAAAGAGCACAGTAATGTTATTTGATAGAGCAATTTCTCAGCTACAAAACACTATTTTTTCAACATAGTCGCCACCATTAGCTGTGCATTTTTGCTAGTAATGAACATACCACACTCATAACAATCACCATCCAGAACATAGTTTGTCTTTCATGTCTCTTTTGCCATTGCTGAAACACACCACCCACCACCTTACTGTGCTACCATCCACTGCTTAGACTCTGTCAACAATCAGTAAGCATCAATGAATGTCAATGGCTGCCAATCAGTAAGCATCAATGAATGTCAATGGCTGCCATTTTCTTTTCATGGAAGAATTCAGTGATGCACCTTTGCTTCATATGAACTTTGATATCAGACTGCCCATCTGCTGCCATCTGTGACATGGCACAAAAATGTAAGGAATACTTGGGGAAGGTTCAACCTCTACTGCTATACCACCAACATCTACCTCTGATGTTTTAGTCGTAATGTAATAGGAGGCATTACTTTCAGAGCAGCCTTCATAGTTATTGCCATGCTTAACTTATGATCAGGTCACTCCTCTTGTATAAGATTATCAGAAAATATGAAGTTACTTGGTGTTCCTTGAGCATCCTGTGATGAGACGTCTTATAGTTGGTGCTACTAACCAGGGATGTTAAGATAGATCTATCTGTGTAGATTTGCATCTTCAAGCCAACAGAACAGTATTTTGCAGCAGGAAAACTGAGACTGGAAAATCCCGGAGCTGCTTTTTGGTCATGCTGCTATAGCCTTAGCTTCTGTGAAATGTTACTTCTATTTATTAAAAATTTGGATGAAAAGCTTGAAGAAAATCACAGGAAGGTAAATATGATCCTATAAAAGGGTGAAGAAAGGGATGTTTAAAGTAGACTTTTGTTTTCCTACCTTTGCTCTCCTGAATTTTTTGAAATTGGAGTGCCACTGGTGTGTTCCAGCCTCAGAAATGGGAAGGTGCTTTGGATGGGGCTCAAGACTCACACCCACCTTGCTTATGCAGAAATAGAATTTAAATTTAGGTTTCTTAGTAGCAGAACAACAGACTTGTTTGTATTTTTTTGGGAAGCAATAGGTATTCTCTGCTAATAATATTGGGAAAGTATTTCTTTGGATTTGCAACACTGCTGCTGATACTGAAGTGTAAAGAGAGAAAAAAAACAAGCAATTTCTTCTTCCAGTGATTTCTTCAGTCACTGTGGCTTCTGTCCCATTGGCTTTGCTGGCAACTCAAGCAGTGTGGCAAGTGGTAGCTGTGATAGGTCACAGGCAATTTGACAGTTTGGCATAGTTTGTGACAAGAAGCAGTTCCTAGACCTCGCAGATGTTGCCTTGCTGGTCTCTGATCACTGCACATGTTTGGGAGAGGCTAATGTGTGTGTGTGTAGCTGTGTGTGTGCCACAGTTTGATGTAGACTAATATCAAGTGACAGACAGCCTCTGGGACCCAGCTTGCGTGATGCAGGAGCTCGGCATCTCGGTGTCTGCCTGAGGCTTAGTAAAGGTTTGCTTCCACAATCCTGTTTCTTTTGGGATGGTTGTTGTAAAGGATAGCAAAAGCTGTTTGTGTTTGGAGATCAGAATTTATGTATAATAAGTAATGAATTGTTTAGAAAGCAATGCCCAACTTCCTCCAGTATAGCAGTGTATTTCATAGAACTATTTTTAGTCTTCAGAAAATCATTTGTAATGTGCCATTAGACCTAATTATTTTAATGATTGCTTGGTCATGTGATACCAGTCTTGGAGAAGACAGGTAAATGTATTCTCAGAAAGCTGTTTTGTGATTATCTGTTTTCTTTTTCCTGTTGTTTTGTTTCCCGATTAAAGTTAGGGAGATGGCATAAGAATGAAAGGATTAGAGCCTGAGAGACCAAGAGGCAAAGTAGCTAATAATCATTTTGTGCAGACTGTAATAGATAGAGTCATGAACACTGTTGTGTTGTTATATATACTTTTATTAAGCATTAAACTTTTTCAAATTTATTTTGTGCTAATAGCTAGATATTCAGCCAGGTCAGGGCTTTGTCATACTGGTGATAAAATCCAGCTTCCTGCACAGCGGGTAGAATTTTATTTTTTCTTTTTAGCAGTCATGAAGATAATATCAATGATTCTACCTCCCAGTTGTAGACGTGCATGCTGTGATCTCTGTCCTGAAAATAAACACTGCTAAGGTAAGTTGATAGAAAACCACATAGAAATGGCTTGAAATGGAATGCTCCTTTTTTCACTCTTGATGAACTATGGTGCATCAATCAGCCAGAGCTGGAGTGTGAGCGTGCTGTTCTGAAAGTTTGAAATTCAGTCTTGGAGTGGAGGAGAGGGAAAAAAAAAAAAAAAAAGTATTTTGGACTGTGAAAGCTATGCTCTGTTGCTTTGTGCTTTACTGAACTACATAGCATCAGTCATATGTCTGCTCTGTACTGGTATGTTCAGAGGTGTTCCCTCTGAAACTGAGCATCTTCTTTGAGGAAGCCATGAAGGTGGAGCGCATGTGATTCCCTCCTTGGTGATCCTGTAGTTTGCCTGTCACTTGCCACTTTCCTAAGAAAACCCTCAGTAGTGTCAAAGAAGAAAGGAGGCTCTTTCTTACTTGTAGCTTGAACTAGGTAGTTGAACTATGAAGTCCAGGCCAAAATTTATTAGTGATGTTTTCTCCGGAGTAGTTTGCTCTCTCGAAGGAAAGTTGGAAGTTGTATTCCAGTTGTATTTGTCTTTTCCCCTACAGCTGGAGTTACTATGTTGTGAACACATCTACTTTAACACTGTAAAAAAGTAAAAGGCTTCTTACTCTGCTTTCACATGCCAAATGTTTCCAGTGAGCCACCTGAGATGTTTGTTGTGTGGTGACTTCCTTCCACCCGCAGCTCTTGGCAGCAGCTCTCTGTGCCAGACAGTCCTGGAGGAGGCAGCTCAGTGGTGGCCAGAGGGGATGCATCAGGGTAGGGAGGTGGACAACAGAACAGAGATTGGTGGTTTTTTGGCCCACTTGCTTGGAGACACATCTTTAGTAGAAATACCTGAGGCTTGTCCACTGGCCAACCGATTCTGAATTATAGTACTTACCACACTCCTGTGTTTTAGATCAGAACTGTCATCTTATCTATTGTGGTGTGTGTCTGTAAGGTGTTTTCATTTCAAATGATGATGTGGAGGACCAAGTTAGATCTGGGCTAGGCTTGAGAATTTGTGGTGCACTTGTGAAGGCAGATAAGTAAGAAATGAATGGTAAGAAGGATAGAGGAAGAACAAAAGGAACAGATCTCTGTTAACTTTACAGGGGCTATTGAATCATGTCTTTGGGAAGAAATATGTAACCGATGGTTTTTCAGTAGATTTGTCTGGCTTTCTTGTGAGCCAGATTTTGGAGGATTTGGAGAAGAGAATCATGAGAAACACCAGAACTCCCATCATAGTATGATGTGGGGTTTCAGCAAGCTCTTCAGCATCAATTTATTGATGTCAGTGCTGGTTGTGCATACCATTTACATCAGTATTGTTAAACTGCTGGTGGCAGCATGTAGTGTCCTTGAAAATATCTGTGGTTACTATGTGTATTACTAGGAACTGCTGTGTATCCCTCTTTAAAAAGAGAGGCTGGTCTTGGAAATCAAAATGGCTAATTTTTTTCTCTATTAGCTTCACAAGGAGTTCCTTATATCTAAAACCACTGACCCAATGAGCCAAGTACCTCCATCAAATGTTTCATTTAATGATGTCTTTTATTACAGTTCAGCGACCCAATAGACTGAGTATCCGCATGGTGGGCTAAGTGCCTTTGAAAACTCGGCAGTAAAACTTCCTGCGTGTCATAAGCTGTGAAAATGTTCTCCCCTGACTGGAGTATGCTTTTTTTTGTGTGTAACTTTGAAGAAATTAAGCAGCAGACAAAACAAATCAGGAGAACCAGTGCCTCTAAACCTGCCTGTAATAATCAAAGGTCATTGTGCTCCAGAGAGATGTTTTATAATGTGAATGAGATAAGAAATTAATGTATTTCAGTCAAAACATTGATTCACCCTTGAGAACACGTTTCTCTGGGTCCCCTCTTGTTCTCTCTGCATATTCTATAATTTGCTGTGTTCTCTTGCTAGCCATTTTCCTCGATTCACTCTTGTCCCTTCTATTCCTGTGGTCTGTGTCACTGCTATAGTGGAATAACCTAGCGATTCCTGGGTGAAGACTCTGATTTGTAGGCTGTGTTATCTTCTGCAGGAGCTTTGAGACCATTTAGGACACTCAGCAGCATGGGCAGGAACCAGCCTTGTGCTCCCAAGCTGCCCCGTGGGTCCCTCACCATCTGTCATAGCAGTTATTTCATCGTGGCTTGTGTGAGCTGAGTCACCAACACTACCATCTTCAGAAGCACACAGGCTTGTGGCTCTTCCTGGGCTGAATTTTTTGTGCTGGTGTTTGTTTTTTTTTGCTTGTTTTTTAATGGCAATAATGGCATTTAAATAAACTAATTGAAAAATGATCCCCCTTTTAGTTTTCATACAATACTAACCAACTGTTACTAATTGAAAATGATTTATAGAGTTTCTAACAAAATTGGAGCAGAACCATCACACTACAGTAACTGAGTATTTCAGAGTATCACCATGCATATCTCTGTGCTTAGGAGTGCAACTGGCAAATACAGAATGAGACCCATTCCTAAACTAACTGTGAAGCTTTGGGCTTGGAGACTGTTTCTGCACTGCAGTTTTTCCCACTCTTATTTAGTTATTTCTTAATGATTCCATGTGATCCTTTCCCTTTTAGCTCTTGCAGAAAAACATTCTTGGATTGATGATCTTGTGGTGTTTACATTCTGCAATGTGTTAGAATGAACAGAAACCAAATAAACTATGTTATGTGAATGAGCTGTGCAAATAAACTCTTAGGATAAAGTGAATTGACTGCCCTCAATCATTTTCAGCTTCTCTTTTCTGTCTAATTGGAATGAATTACTTTGTTTACATCTCTGCTGGGGCTTTGTGTGGTTTCTTTTAAAACCTCATCTCCTAGTTGTTCCATTCTCATTTAGCTGTGCAGTGAATTTTACCAGCTTGTAACAGCTCTATCAGTAAAGGGAGGAATACTTCCTTCAGCAAGGTCTCAGTTATGGATATCACAGATGTGCCTTGTGAGTTCTGCTCATGAACCAGGTAGGCTGAGATACTGAGACTGGCAGTTTCTGAGGTATGCGAATGAGGCGTGACAAAGATCTAAAACTGAGGACTTTATTTCTGGGGAAGTTCAGATCCTAAAGATCGGTTTTGCAATACAAACTGAGTTACTTGGAAAGGACCCCTCTCATCTTTACACACGTAAAAGATGAGTATTTGGCTTCATGTCAGAAATGGGAATTAACAGAATTTTTAAAAACTTTTGAAGATGGCTGCAATTGTTGTATTTTGTTTTGGGTGGAGAATTTCAAAGGTTTATTTCATGAAAATAAAGTCTTAGGGGCAGGAACTGTTACTCATCCATATTTGGAAAGCACCACCAACACGATTGGGATAACAATAGTACTACAGAAGGCTGAAAGAATGATTAAAGAGTGGAAATAATGAGCTAAGGGGGGAACATGTAACTTAGTGTGGGTATGGCTGCACATTGACTGAGAGAGGCTAATGCTGCCAGAAGAAAAATGTTGAAGTTTCTACTTTGAGATGATTGAAATGGTATCAAATAACTTGAAGAAAAATCCTCCGAAATGGAAAAAAAGTAATTTGGCCTCGTTCATGTGTTCTCCCAGGAAATTTCCTTCATGCTTCAGCTCTCTCTTTTTCCTTCCTTGGGAAGGGGGAGCCTGTCAGTAGAACACCATCCTATATATGTGTATGCCAAGAGACACACTGAATAGTTACCTTCTGCCTGGTAAATCCAACCAGTCAAGTTTGCTGCCTCCACTTGCCCCTTTGGAGTGGCTGAGTGCTCTTGAGGTGCTCACTGACCTCTAGAGTGGATGTGCCAGTAACAGTTCAGATCCTAATGGTATTTATAAACTAGTCCTTGTGTTTTAAATATTACTGTGACAAATAATCAGGTTTTTGGAATAGCGTAGCAAGTAGGTCAGACTTGTCTGTGTGTTACAGATGATACTCTGGGAATTTTCCAGGATTTCAGAGGAGTTTGTAACTGCAGAGGGTTTTAGGGATACCAGCATTGGCTGCTCTGGATCCCAGTAGGCATCGCTCATACCAGCTCTGCTACAGACCTGAACCTCATGCAGCTCAGGACTGGCAGCCCTATGGGAATAGTACACATTTTAAAAATATTTATTTTTAAAGAAAAAGTTAAGGATTGAGACTTTTTGCTCTTTTATCTCTGTTCTAAATTACATGAAGTATGTGTGTACTTGCTTATTCTAACATAATTTCTTAAACTACAAACGACCTTTTTTTTTTTCTGGATTAAATTAGTTTGTTTTCTATTAATTATGGTTTTCATGAGAAACATTAAAAAAACCCAGGAGAACAACTATAAAGTAGCTACCAGGAAGAAAGCAGGGTTTTTCTAGTGTCCTTGGTCTCAATTTTATCAACCTAAAGTGATCACTTCCTTTCTGGAGCTGTTTTCATGCTTTGTGTATATTATTTCTGTGTGTTGTTGTTCACATGAAATTGACCTCCAAACAAAGCTAAAATGTAAATACAGGGGAGGTGAGAGGAGAGATAAGCTGGGTAAAACTATGGCATTGGTACAGTGAACTTTTAATGAATCATTTGGTCTAAATATTAGAAAATATGCTAGTAAAATACTGCTGTTTTCTTCACGACTCTCATGTTAGAAAGGTGGACGTTGGTTGTGTAGTAGATAGGGGGATATAGTGCTAGATGATCTCACAAAATGTTCCTTCTGCTTCTGTTCACAGGCTGACCACTTGTGACACCGGTGTGCTGTATCCCCACATAGGCAGCGCTCAGGCTGTGCCTGCAGCAACCTCTGTTGCGTGTTTGTTGTTCATTCTTGAACAAAACAGTGCTGAGACATGGTTGATGCTGTTCAGGCAGGCTTCCTGAGGGCTCTGGAACACCAGGTGAGATATCAGCCAGCTTTTTCTGACCTGCAAAAGTGCCTTAACTCTGTCACCCTGGAAAGTACGGCACTTTTTGGGAAGTTTTATTTTTTTTCCTTGCAGGATGCTCAAGGGGTAAGGCTATGTCAAAGCTGGATATACAAACAAATTTAAAAAAGGAAGACTTTGTTCCCTTTACTCTTCTTGGCAAAGGCTGTTTCTTGGTTATGTTGAATATTACTATGTGTGTTGTTGGAGCAAAAAAAAAAAAAAAGACTGTCTTAAAATAATTTTATTCTAGCACTGATGCTGCTTCTCTGTTTAGATTCCACTATGAATATTTTAGTGTTATTGTTAAACTAAAATTCTTTTATGTTTCCTATTTTCATTCTGAAAACAATGTTTGGTGAGGACTGTTGATGTTTTAACTGGTTGTTGTAAGCTAAGACATAGCGGGCTGACTGGTGACCTTGTCTTGCTTTTGGCTGGGCTTGCTTTAGCCTGGTGTGGCCAGGTTTCAGCAGTTGTTTTCCTGTTTTGACATTTATGGTCACTCTGCTGCCTCTAAATATGCAGACACTTACAACTAAATCCTCAACACTCCTGTTTTTATTCCCTTCATCCTCCAACCCTCAAACGTATAGATGACTCTTCTCAAAATATGAACAAATTGGGTCAAGTTGACTTGTGATTTTCTCTTTGTGGTACAAAGAAAAAGAAAATTAAACAGGGAAATTTCAGAAATGAAAGAAAAATGTGGAAAGGCAGCGAGAGCTCATATGAAGAGTAATGATGTCATCACTGGAAGAATCAGGTGGGTTTTAAATAACATAAATGAGCAGAGAAGAAACACTAATACAGAGAAACAAAAGTCACGAGATGTGCTCAGCTCCAACGTGTTGGGGCCAGCATCTCTCTCAGCTTCAGTTTTGTTTCCAAAGACATGTAAGACCTGGGGGAGGTCTATAATTGCAAAACCAAGTGGTGTGGAACTTGTGGACAGGTCTTATTTGAAAGAGTAAGAATTTGTTGTAGAGCATTTCACTGAATTTGCTAAGAAAAACAAGCAGTGTAAACTTTGGGAAGGAGCTATAGTGTTTTGTTTTAAATTAAAATAAACTCCAGTGATAAGCTTCAGTTGTCTCAGCAGGAGTTTAATATATTGATTAAACATTCTTAACTAATTATTCCATGTCATTTTTATCTGAAACGTATAAAAATTGTAAAATTAAATGAAAATTAGAAACAGTATCACTTGCTGTGACAGGTCTGTAAAATATATAAATAATAATTTATTCAGGCCTTGTTAATACTGCCAATTGATGATAATAATCCACCATATTTTATTTATTTTTTCCTTTACATTAAAAGTGAATCATGAAATATTTATGAAACAGAAATATCAGTTTGCATATTCTACATTTGTGCTTAGTTTTTCTTATGTTTTCTTCTGGAGCACCCCTGCCCCCAGTTATTTCTTTTGCTTTCTACTGTATGGACTGATTATAATAGGCATCTGTGTTTCTTACTGTGGGATTCAAACTCAGGCATTTTTCTAGACCTTCTTCTTACATAAAGCTGTGATGTGCTTTTGGAAGCACTTTTTAGAACTTACCCTTTTTGATACTTGCAGGTGTAGATCAAGTGGTGAAGAGTACCACAGCTATGATGTGGCACATGTTATAAATGCTGTTGTATTGTTTAGAAGAGCATGCCCCTCTCTTGTATTATTCTGCACCAACATGTTTCTGCTTACGTGAGTGGAAAGGCAGACTGCAAAGCAGAGCTCTAGCTATCCCCATGGGGAGCACTGCCTCACAAATCGTCCTGGACAGCAACCAGAGAATTGGATTTTTGAGTGTTCTTGAGGAATTCCCAAAAGTGGTTTGTGGCATGTGTGCATATCTGTAGGCATGTCAGTAGCTATTAAATGGCCTTCAGCAGGTTTTGTTGTACATACAGTGTCTTGCAAATATACTTTTTTCCCTCTGATACAGAGTCCCCATATTACTGTATAACCAACAGTCAGCAGCGATAGTATCCAGCAAACATTCTGTAATATCTGTCATAGTGTGATTGACACAAATGCCTGCAGGGAAGCTCCTGTTCCGTGAAGTTTTTGGTTGGGGATATTGCACTTGATGTTACACCATGGATCACACAGCTTCGTGTAGCTGCAACAGCACATGCAATGAGCAACTGGTATTCCTGAAGTGTTTCTATGTTCACACAAGAATCATTTCCCCATTTTACAGTGAACTTACTCATCCCAAAGCATAGGAAAAGCAAAATCTAAGAGGACAAATGATGACTACAACACTAAGTTTTCCTACTGTTTGTTTCAGCCTGTATTATAAGCCCTGTGGTCTGCAATAGGGTTGGGCTCCAGTGATCTGAGCAGAGTACTACAGCTGAGCCACTGTTAATATAGGCACCATCAGGAGTCTGTATTCCATCCACATTTTGCTTTACTTTGCATGTGAATTATCCTCCTGGGTGTGCGCAGAAACTACCATAAGACTGAATGTTAATCTAGGACTAAAGGACATTAGAGTGATTTCAGGAAACAGGGGTCATCACTTTCTTGGAGGATGGAAAAAGCTCACCTATTATTGTGTAAGTCCAATCTTGCATGCCAGACTTAAATAAATTGGAAAGACTTTTGTCCCGCAGATGAGCAAAAAAAGGGGCTTTGGAAAACCTTTGATGATGGAAAGCCTTGTCTTGTTCTATTGGCATGGGCTGGACTGGGCTGAAACTACCAAGTAATGCAGCTGCTAGCAAGCTTGGTTCCACTGACATCAGGGTAGGCATGTCTGCTTGAAGTGAGGTTAGGCTGTCTTCTACCTTTAATAATTTAGCAAAGTTTTCCATATTGTTGGCAAACTGCTGTTAGAAACTGAATCTTTTCTCTAAAAGCTGATAGGCAGCTGAGAATATGGGATGGGCACAGAAGTATTTACTCTCATGCCAGCATCACAGGTTTACAAAGCTGTGAGATTTGGTGCTCTTAAAACTTACCTGGAATTTTTTTGTATTGTTATTAGTTTAATCTAATTCTCTGAACTGCAGTCTATAGCAAGTACATCTGCACAGGGAAAATTATAGCAACTGTACTGGAGTAGCTAAGAGTGTCATTAGAAGTTTTATCACGTATCTAGACTGTGGGCTTCATGTTAAGGGTTAATGAAAAGTGTTATTCAGTATTCCAGGAAATTGTCAAGATCACCAAGTATGGTACTGGTGACCTGTGTTACACTGAACTCACTCTTTCCATGTTTCCAATAAAAACACACAGCAGATTGTTCCAAAACCAGTGTCAAACACAGTTAAAAATAAATTCCATTATAATTTAAATCTGTAGTACATATACTAAATATAGTCTTTCTATATATAATATAAAAAAATATGTTTTCCTTAGATGAGATTTTAATCCTGAGACCTCACCTGGATTTTATGAGATATTGTAATTTTCAGTTATGATTCCCAACAGTTAGAAGTATCCTTTCTATTTGACTCTGTTTTTATTGCAACACTAACATGGCTTTGTTTCATTCAAACACGGTATTTGTAAATAACTAATTATGGACCTGTTTCTTCCCCTTGAAGCATGAACACTTGGCACTGTGCAGAACAGTCCCTTTTCAGCTACAAGACAGCTTAGGGGAAGCAGTGGACTTGATCTCAGAACAGTAGGGTGCTACTGACAAGCTGTTGGACCACTTCACCCCCTGCTCTTGAAATGGCAATGAGCCAGAGGGCAACTTTCAGAGAATATTTGTCTCTAGTAGCTGTAACATCTGCCTCCTTGGCAGCCTCTGCTGGCAGTTGTGCTGGAAGCTCTGGAGTTGCCCCTGGCCCTGTGCTGTATTTACATTGCTGAGAGGTTAACCTGAGCTCTGCTGGATCCTGTTGCCTGATTTTCTTTTGTTCTGTCATTTTTCTCCTCCGATTGTTTGGCTGCTTAACCCTTTTTGCACAATGTTTAGAGTGAAATCAGTTGTGCAGAATGAGATGAAATGCATTAATATTTTTAGCTGGTATATTCCTTTTTGAGTCAACACAGCTTTTCTGATCTGTTTTGCTGGGTTTATTTTGCTTCAGCCTATGCAATTTCACCATTGCTGTCTGAGCATTTGAAAGTGCTGTTCCCTACGTTTGTACTTTTCGCTTAGCATCAGTTTGTTTATTTTTCTGGGGACTCTGTTGTGTTTTATATTTCACTCTTCTCTTCTGAGAAACTGTATTTTGACTAGTGCTTCATTTTGGTGGAATGATGTGGAATGCATAAAGACAATTTAAAAGTAGTCAGCATGAACATATCAATATTTATTGAAATACTGAAAAAAAATCCATTGGCGATGAGAAACTTCTGGCAAGAACTGACGTGACAATATGTATTTCACTGATACAGTAAGAAAACTTCAACTTCAACAAGTAACTCACTGCACATTCTAAGAGTTGCATGGATTTAAATCCAAGGCAGCTGCAGAACATCTGTAGTACAAATAGTCAGACTTTACAGATTGTCTGTTTACACACACAGAACAACTATAATAAATCAGCCAAAGCCAAAACCTTTGAATTTTAGTCTGCTTTTACTAATATGTCCTGTAATCAATAAGACAGTCAAAAGCAAATGTCTGGTTACAAAGTAGTTAACAATTAACATGAGGTTAGGTTATTTTCTTTTTCTTTTTCTTTTTTTTTTTCGTTTGTTAGCAAACTTTGGGCAATCAAGTGGGATTCTTGGAATGACAGATATAGGCAAATATATGGTAGTTTATCTGAAATTGTTTCAATTGTTTAAATTGTATGCAAAAATTCTTCTCTCTTATATCCTTATTCAAATTCTTTTGTTCTGTATGTAGATTATCATGCTGCGAATACAGCTAGTAACATTTTTAAAGCTTTTTTGTGTAAATATTCAGTGATATTCACTGTAGCATTTCAATAAGGAAAAAAAAAAAAAAAAGAAAATGCAAACACTTGAAATATGCTTTGTTTTTCTTTTAAAAAGGAAATGTATGACCAAACTTTGAACTATACTCATGATATGTAGATATCACAGCCACAGTCAATTGCCACCTGCATCTTACTATCTGTTAATTTAGTTTGTTTGACGGAGCATGCTCTTAGGAAAATAACGTTGCCATGCTTGCTGTGTGGGATGACCGTGGGGGTGTATATATGGTTTGCTTTTGGCCAGTATGTCACTGTGTGCATTCTGTGATTCAAGGCAGGCATCTAGGAGGTGCAGACATTGGACTTTGCTGTGTTTGTACCCTATGCATGGACAGAATACAGCTGATTAATACAGGTGATTAAAATAACGTTAACTAATGCAGATGAAATAATTAATGTCTTTGGTATACAGTGTGTGGATAGTTGGAAAGAAATGAGAGAATGCACCTTTTCAAGTTCACATGAAACAGAAAAAGCTACAACTCACATAATTTACAATAGATTTAAATAAACTACATTTAAGATTATGAAGATTTACAGACAATCAAGTGAATGATTTAAACTTATGAAGACCTTTGTGTGTCCCTGAACTATGTTCCACTAGCTTGAAGACATGCTACAGTAAACACATATATTTGGCTTCTTCATTCTGGCTATATCTTAGATAAAGATGAAACCAACAAACAATAAATTAGCATCGTAATTGTCTACAGTGGAAACTATCATATACAGTATAAATAAACTATTCAAAAGCCAGCAATCTTCATGAAAAAAAAAATCAAAGAATTAGGATTTTATACAGTTTCTACAAGTGATTGTACAGCTGATAATCTCAAAATTAAAGTCAAACTAAAGTCCCCTCCCCCCACTGATTTTAGTGTCTCACGACATACAGTAATTAAGTACTGGTAAAATAATTACCAATTTGAAAGCAACATTAAGGAAATCACTGCTTTGCAATTTTATCACAGTTTTGTTTTTTTGTTTTTTTTTTTCTTTTCTTTCTTTCTTCCCACAGGACCTAAAGAATGTAAACACTATTTTTTTGTTAATGTTAGAGGCTAATACTTTATTTTTAAATATATGTTGATCCACATCTGCACAGTTACCTTTAAGGATAGTGAAATAAGGCAAGACTTAGAACCGTGGCACTACATTTTAATACTGATACCTTCATTTGGACAGTGAGAGATTTGTTTGTTCTTCTTCAGTATTTGTTCTGCAGCAGACTTTGGCCTACATAGACAAAGCAGTATCACTCTTCTTTTTTGTGTTAAAAAAGTGTACAATTTACTTGCCTTTTCTTGCATTGCTTAATGCATTTCTGTTCTTTTTTATTTTATTTTCGTTTAACAACAGTGTTTGTTGAAGAAGTTGTCACTTTTAGTGGCTTGGGTATCTTCCTTTTTTTTTTTCTTTTTTCTTTTTTTTTTGGAAAAGGCCATGAGTACATAGCAGAGCTGTATTTTAGCCACTGCAGTAGTGAAGTATATATTTGAATTGAATTTTTGTTGTTGTTGCGTATTTATGTTAGATTTTTAATGACAGCCAGTGACAGTAGTAGAAGAAGGATACTGCCTGTTTTAACGACATGAACACGTAATGAAACAGACTTTAGAACATAGTAAGAATGCCAAGCTAACTTGAAAACAGACTCTTGATATTAGCTATCTGCAGGCCTGAGAGACTGTCAAAACCAGCGTCTAGGGAAGTGGTGGCCATACTACCTAGAAGGTGGCCTAGGCCAACTCTCTTGTACAGACTGTTAAATGGATGCCACATCGTTTATCACAGAAGAAGTGTTGGGTCCTTGGGAGAATGATAGAAGATGGTATAGATGCAGATTTGCATCTATTATAACTGTTCTAGAAGTCCTGCTGTACAATGAAGGAATTTAGTGCACTCAAATTCCCCACTCTCTTAGCTCAACAATACAGATCAGTTTTCCCCTAAATTTCTTCGCATTGGCAATCAGAAGTTAAATATACAAGAATCATTCTGTTGTTATTCATGTTGACATTGGTGATAGTATCCACTTTTTAAGTTTACTTCACTCCAGTTTATAAAGTCCTAAAGAGATTCCTTTGGGGATGTGTAGCATATGATTCACAGTTTGCAATACAAATACCCTGATACATCACTTATTTACTATTAGTATTTGATTATTATACCATTTTGCAAAGTCTTAAAACCACATTTTAATTAGTGTTGCTTGGAGCAGTTCAGAGTATATCTTTTCCTTGAAAGCAGAAGCTCTAACGGATATAATTTATGCTCTCTTTGCATGCAGCATCTCAATGAGAAGGTTATTACATGGAACATCTCCGTTCAGGTGTTTATAGTAGAGGTATTCTTCTGCCTGCATACTGATGGCCCGGATTTCTGGTAGTCGCAGGAGAAGCTGCCCAAATTTGTCTGTTTGCTGTGGGTAATTACACATCGTGTAGTCCAGCAGAGCAGCATTCACTTGTTCCTGAACACCCTCCACAAGCTGGAAGTTCTCTAGATTTTTGACATCTGAATGATAATTAAAACAACAAAAAAAAGTAAGAACAATTGAGTTGCATTTTAATTACAGCTTACTAGGGCAATTTTTCACTAAATGTTGTGGGTTTTTTGTATTTTTTTTCCTCCTGACAAAAGCATACTCTACAAGCTGCTGAATATTCAGTGATCCCTTTTGCGAACTTTCCTGGGAAAATGATCGCAAAAGAGCTTTAGCGGAGTGTCTTGTTGAAATTCTGCATATACCTCAAATCAATTAGACACCAATGGAGTCTGAGCAAGGTCAGCTCTTTTCATATCTTACGAAAAGAAAGGTTGAGGATTCCTAAAGTAGAAGACCATGATATATTGCTAGCAAATGAGTCCCAAGAGGAAGCCCTATCTTTAACCTAGTATGTTACACAATTCATATAATTCTGTATTAATTTTTCTGACCCAAGGTGAAATCTGTGTCCAGGGTATGATGTAGTTAATTCTAATAAAAAGTGACAGGGGTCTTGTTTCTGTTTGACATTTTCTAAATGATTCTGAAAGCCTTTGACTTGTCTAGTCTATGTTAATGAACCATCTGGTACACTCCAGTGACTGCCAAAATAATCTTCCCTACTAGAAACTCTCTAAAATATATATTTCATTGACTAATGATCTTTATAAATTGAAATCATTGTCCTGTGGGTGGAATACCAGATAAGAATGGTGCCCTTTAGCCTGACTGTGCTTCCTGAAATCCAACAGGCTAATTTTATTTGATATTGGACAACACAGGCGCTTACATCGGTAGGTAGGCAAGATTTGTTCACTCTGCCTCTCTTTGATTATCTTCTTTCTGTTCCGATGCAGGAAGTTTAAGCTATGGAAATGGCAGTCAGAGATAAATCAGAGAATCGTAGAATCACAGAACTGTAGGGCTGGAAGGGACCTGTGGAGACCATTGAGTCCAACCCCCCTGCCTAAGCATGCTCCCTAGAGTGGGTCGCACAGGTAGGCATCCAGGTGGGTCTTGAATGTCTCCAGAGAAGGAGACTCCACAACCTCCCTGGGCAGCCTGTTCCAGTGCTCCGTCACCCTTATCACAAAGAAGTTCTTGCGCACATTTGTGCGGAACTTCCTATGCTATGGTTTGTGGCTTTTTCCCCTTGTCCTATCGCTGTGCACTGCTGAAAGGAGTCTGCCAATATACTAACTCCTTACTGTTTGAGTCCGTTTGTAAAACCTGTTTCCATGCTGTCTTTTGACATATGTGAAGACTGCAGAAATTATCCAAAAATTTGCAAATCAGACTGCTGCTATAATGCAGAAAGTAGGAAGCAATCAAAGCGCTCTTGCTGGGAGAACTTATTTTGGTTGACGTTCAATCATTTATACCATCAGTAGAGTACTGTAATACAGTTTCTTTGAATAAAGACAAATGTGTCCCTGTATGGATGTTCTTTGAGCAAGGGAGAGTGGGAATTTGGCAGAATTTGGTTCATTGTAAATCCTAGCCTTTGAATGGAGGGGAAATGAGTGTTTTCCTTTGTAAAATAGGAACACACTTTGGTTCCCCAATCCATCAGTGGACTGGAAAGCTGTGTAAGTTGGATCTAATTGCACCTTTTCCTAGAAGAGCTTTAAATAGAACAAATGGTTCCTGCTCATAACTGTGCTAGAATAAGAGGAAAATGGTTGAAGGTGGCCAACATTTTTCCTCAGGATCAGAAAACAAGAGGGAAGCCATGGATCTCAATGGCAGAGCTGGACAGCGTGCACAGGCTTTGAGCAGGAGCCTCTCAGGAGCATGCTGTACTTGCTGCCAGCTGCCTATTAGCTTCACTCTTGCACGGGCTTTCTGCAAGGTGGATGGTTCCTGCTGTCATTACTCTCTGCCTCTTTCCTGTCCCAGTTTCACTGTGGAAATGAAGCAAGTGGTTCCCTAAATCTGATGCTGCTTGCTTGGGAGCCAAGACATGCCATCTGCTTGAATTTTGCTATCTGGCTTTAAAGAACTCACTAGCAGTACTTAGGTGACGATGACTGTCCAACTAGAATCATCTGAAATTTCAGTATCCAGAGTGAGGAGAACTGGAAATTTCAGAGCCACTGTGCGTGGTCTCTGAGCTATTCACACTTATTTCTCTGAAGTCTTTCTGCCCGTGTCCCTGGTAAATCATGTTTTCGTATGTTACTCTGGATGTTTTCTAAGAACTGTTTGTTTTTAGGTACCTAAAACTCCCAAGGTATTTTGCAGTGAGTGTGACTTGATTTAAAAGTTAAGTGTTTTGTTATGATTAATAGATTGCTTTCAGAGGCAAGTTGCAATCATGAATGAATTGGCAGAACATAAATTTCCCCAGAAAATGTGGCCTGTGTTGGAGTGTTAAACTGTGTTAAACAAGCAGATAAATCGTATAATGATTTTAGAATTAGCATGTCAAACCTTTTTCCTGCTAAAAATAACTTCAAAATCATTTTAAACGGTTCTTTAAATACTTGTGCATGGCAACAAAAGCATTAGAGTCAGATTTAAAAAGAAGTACAATCAACACGAACAGTAAACAAAAAGTAGTTCTGGGGCTTCTATGCTGCATCCAGGCAGAGGAAATACTTTTAATGTATTCCTGGCATTTGTGATGAGAATCAGATGTTTGTAAACAAGGTGGTTTTAGTTAATCAGTCCGAATGCAAGGAATTTTCCTTACTCTTTCTAACTGAATCGGAGCATTCCTGGTCCAAGTGACTATGGTGTTGGACATCATGACATCTGTGTGTTGATCTCTCTGGCAGCGCAGTCATGACAGAGATGGTGTGGAGGCAACCTGATGACCAGTTGTGTCTTGTGTGAGGTCCTCATGGCATAACCAAGATTGGCAATTTAGTATTTAGATGATAGTGATTTTATCTAACTACAGTTTTATTTTTGTTGCAGATATTTCTCACGTGCTTTGGGTTTGTTTCTGTTCTTGACAGTTATTATTTAACTTTGGCTAAAGGAGCTTGATTTAGTTTTCCAAGTATTTCCTTTTCGATAAGGATCCTTTGAACGCTAATGAGGTAAACTGGCAAAACACCAGGTGATGCTGATGTAACTCTGCTGAAGTCAGAGTTGTATAATGAGCATGAAATCTGCTACTGAAGTACAACACATCAGTCTTTTGTGCTTTCGTGTAATTCTTCACTCCTGTCTGCTTTTTAGAATTGCAGTGTCTCTTACCAATTTTATTTCAGTTAGTAACAATTTAAAATACACATGTTTAAGCTTAATGCAAGAAATAATTTTCCAGTGCTTAGACACTTGTAAATTAAATGAGTAGGAATAGGTCCCCCCCTCCCACCCACACACCCTTAAATCTAGCAGCTAGAAAAACTGTTTTGTGTTGCTTACAGTAAGTATCAGCCTCTTATCTCTTCTACTTATTCACTCAGGGACTAATTACGAACTTTTTACATGAAACAGCCTTACTGCAAGCTCACAGTGGGGCGCACATCTATTTCTATCCTTATTGGAAAGTAAACCCTTAGGTCTTCTGGAATATATTATATGTTTTACAAGAAATAGCAATTGCTTTTCTGTCAAACAAAGAATTTTTTGTTCTCTATAGCTTACTTTTGACGATTAAGACAAAAACAGTATTATACTGTGTCAGGAGCTGCTCTGCACTCACTATAAAAATGTGCTACTATTCCTACAAATCTCCCAATTTTGATTCTTTTATACATCTGCTGTAAAGCTGTGTTTTTAGCTGAAACTGCATGCAACATTCAGAGCAACACGAACACTTTTGCATATTTTTCCCAAAAATGGGTCTGGTCTTCAGAGGGGAAAATATTTAGGTTTCAGAGAGGTTTTCTCCCTCTCATATTCTGAACATGAAATACTGAAAATTTGGTGGTGTATTAATCTGTAGAGAGATTCCTTTGGTCTGGGAATTCTGAAAAGCAAAATGAAAGAGAATGAGAGATTTAAATCTGAAAAATAGTAACTCCTTAGGAGCAGCGTAAATATTTCCTAGCGAAAGCTGGTTAAATTGTACTGCACACATTTTATCAGGCACCTTTTCCATGTAAAACGAGGAACAGGTGCACACACTGCTACATCGACTTCCACTGTGGATTTTGCACCATTGCAAATTATGGTATTTCACAGGTGAAATAAGGTTATGTTCAAGATTCTCTGAGGGTAGAAGTCCCTCATTTTCATAAGACTGGAAATGGACGTTGCAGGCAGTAAGACTTGATCCCAGCCCAAGGCTCATCTTCCTCTCCTTGAAAGGGTACAGCACTATCTATGTAAGGAGGCTAAGGGATTTCATTAAAGCCAACAGGCCCCAGTGCTTAGCAACTCTTCGGAATGGTCAAAAAAGTATAGCTATAACACGTTTTTTAAACTATGCCAGGATGGCCTTCAAGCTCGTCTTCAAGAATTTTGTCCAGCTGGACTGGAAATTTTGTTGGTAAATTTTGATAGGTGATAAAGAAATCTTTGAGAGCAAGAGTAGTAATGGTTGGTAACTGCCAGCTTGAAAATTGTTCATGATTCTCTGTAGTTTAAACAGGAGCATCCTAGCGCATCTGCCATGATAGCAGATATATGACATTCTGTGTCTAATTTCTCTTGACAAGCAGACTACTATAATGAAGGAAGGTTTGTGTTAAAGATGAACTCCTTATTGGAAAATTCCCCTTGGTTTTATTTGAGCTTGTTTGTACTGAATATTATTTACTTAGAAGGCATGGGAAACAAATTATTTTAGATGTGTTTATTAATTGATTGGAAGGTGCTATAGTCAGCACCTCCCAGAACTTGAAAAACTTTTACATTTTACACATCTGTCTTTGTAGACCTTCCCAAATCTGAAGTAAATGTATTGAAAACTTTTCCTGTTCTCTAAAGGGTTCTTTCTCTGTCTCTAGCAGTGTAAAGATTTATCTCTGACTGTTTATGAGGGTCCTAAAGCAATTTTCATCTTGAGTTGAACATAACATCAGATAATGGGCACATTGTTTTGAAAATCTTAATTAAATTATTCTCTAGCAATGCATTTAATTAATTAGGTGTTAGGCAAAAAAACCCAACAACTGTATTTCCATGGTAAGAATAGGACACTAATGAGAAAGGAGGCTGTAATTCATAGTCCAAACGTATTCCATCCCCCATATTTGATCTTGGTGGACTTTTGGTTTGTTTCAGAACAATTCAGAAATCAGCTAAGACATATTTTGGTGTTGTTTCATAGAGATAGGCGTCTTTCTAATAGTATTTAAAATATTGAGGCATATTTTTTCTCTGCCAAAAAGTCTGTAAAATCACAGATTCGTACTGAGAATATCAGCTTCTGATCTCTATTAGGACCTGTATTTATTTACTTCATTAAATAATTTTATAATTGCTTTTGCTACTGTTAGATCTCCAATGAAAAGGGAGTTAGGGATTATTTATCTGAGTTCTCTTTACACAACTGTGAAAATATTTTACTAAATTTCAGTTGTTTCTGTTGTTGCACTCTCAGTGAAGTCAAAGGATGAAACCTGATTTGATCTTGTCAGTCTTTATGACTGGTGTAATTACTGACTGAGTCATCAGTCAGGAAAATAAACAGCTTGACTTTCAGCAGCTCAGGCTGAGAGTTTACTGACTTTAAAGTTAAGCAAACAAACAAAATCTCCACCTGCCTCTCATCCTGGCAATGCAGGAATGGACATCCTTATGCCTTTCAAATGACGCATATATGATATGGTAGTCATTGAAACATAACAAAGCAGGATCCTGCCAGGCCCCTTCTGGAGGAAGAGCTGCTCACAGGTCCTGACCCCAAATGTAAAGTCCAGTGCTTCTCACTGGGGCTCATGAGGGAAAGCAGGACTAGGTACAGGAACACAGCTAGAGCTGTGGAGAGCCAATGGGGAGAGCAGGTTATCCCAGAGGAGATATGGATGGACCAGATACATCAGATCCAAGCAGTGGTTGCACAGGTAGCACTTCATTTTAGAAATGCCTTATCTGTAGGGACCGCCTAACTTTTTTACCCACCAGTTCCCTACATGCCTGGAGTTAATTTCCTGCTGATGTTGCATTCTTATCTGTGGATTGGGTGAGCTGTACAGCATGTGCTTAACTCTTTGCTCCGCCTAGCATCCACTGTATGCAACCTGTTGATATGTTAATGCATGCTTAGCATTCACTGATGTAGCTAGGTTCTGCATAAGACAGTTGCTGCTGCTTTCTTTGAAGGCACAGAAAAAGGACAGGAATTTCACAGAATCATGGGATCACAGAATCTGGAAAAGACCTCCAGAGTCTTCAAGTCCAACCATCAACCCATTTCTACCAGGTCCACTAAACCGTGTCCTTCAGTGTCACATCTGCATGTTTCTAGAACACCTTCAGGGATGGTGACTCCACCACTTCCCTGAGCAGCTTGTTCTAACACTTGACCACCCTTTCAAAGAGAATTTTTTTCCTAATATCCAACCTGAATGTATTCAAAGAAGAAAGTGGAGTCTCCCGACTCTTCAAAGGGTGATCTTAGCTATTGCTGGCTACAGCTGTTCATTCTAGAGGTATGCTCCAGTCTTTGAGTTGAAGCTGTGCTGCTGCAGAGAAAGGTAGAACACAAGGGTTTAAGCCCAAATTAAAAGTCTTGTTGCAAGCTGGTGGTGAGACATGGTGAAACAGCTGCCTGGTCCAACATGGCTTTCTGGTTCCTGCTTTCAGGATTGTTTGTGTTTTTGATAGGGTGACTCTTTCAGTTAACCTGCAGATCAGTCTTAGAAAAAAAATGACTCAACCCAAGTCTCTTTTTCAGGGACAAGTTCTATAGCTCTGTCCTATGTAGCCGTGGTTGTATTTGTATGCAGGCATGTGTTGATAAGCTGGGGCTGAAACAATTTAGGGAAGATCTCATGGATAAACTAAGAAAGAACATCACTTAAGACTAATTTTTCCAAACTCCTCACCTATTCCCAGCTCCTTAGTGTATGCCTGAGCTAGAAATGATTGTCTTTCAAATATTCAGTTGGAATAAGCACAGCTAAGGAAAACAGCTAAGAAAGTAAATGTCATGATATCAACAGGCTTCAGTATATGCATATTTGAATGTGGGCAGACCTACAGCCCTACCATTAGTTTTATATCACACAGTGACCAGAGAAAAAGAATTACATTTGAGAAAACAAGAAAAGTAGAATTATTATAAGAGTTAACAAAATAAGAGTAAACAGTAAATTTAATGAACCAAGTGGTTTCCCAACTTAATTTCTGAAACATCACTTCAATCTTCAGTAACGCATGAACAGTACTGGATTGTTGATATTTTAAAGAAATTGGCTGTCAGTATCTACAATTTGTAGGGCGTGAATGGTTTAAAATGTCATAAATATTTATGAAGTTCCTGTGAATGGTGATAGGGACATCATACAAAAGCCTTGAAGTTATGAACTGAGGCAGAAAGGGTGTTGTATGCAACTTGCAATAAACGGCTGTGCAGTGCAATGGAAAGAGGAGCAAGGAGCAGTCTGCTGTTTGGATGGGAAGCCACTGAGTGTGCAGAAACAAAAAAGAATGTAAATTTAGAAATTCACGTCCTTTTAGAAAAGTTTGCTCTGCTTTTGCTTAGATGTTTTCAACTTTTCTGAATTATTAGATTTGTATTCTGCAGTCACGAGAAGTTTAGATGTTATCTATCCTTTTCCTCCCTGTTCCTCTTTTCTGTTACTCAAGTACTGCTTAAAATAGGAATAATGGACCAGAATAATATCAGAGGTATTTCTGCTGCTGTCACTGGAACTACACGAAAAGGGAATGTAGTCCTAAAAGAAGTAGTATAAATATTTTCTGGAAAAATACCCTATATACATTTCTACTGAGGTTAAAGCACAGAAGTGCAGCTGCCACTGAAACCCTTTTGAGTAGCAGGCTCTATCCTTTTATAAAGCCCATCTGTCTCTACAGAGTATAAAAAATGCATGATCATAAAAAGCAGTGCTCCTTGGGGGAAAAATCTCTCTGTACTAATCTTGTAGTCACTTTACAAAACAGTTTTTAATCCCAAATTTGCATTTGATTTTCAGTGAGGAACTTTTGTGGTTTTTGCAAAGTTTTCTTATTCCATTAGAATAAGATATGAGGTACAGTTTGTTCAGGTGGCAAGTCCAGACTATGAATAAACCAACGTTATCATATGAAAGAGAATTAAACAGGCAGATCCAAGTGGGGATATATTAAGCCAAATTTAAGCTCCAGTAGTTGAATTTAGCCTGTACTAGATGTCTGGTTTGCCTCAGGATATATTCAGCTTTTCAGCTAATCGACTGAGGAAAACTGCCTCAGGTATGATAAAATTTACAAGACAGCTCAGTCGAATAGTTCTTGTTATAAATACTAGCTTAAAGGCATTCTTCTGGTCTTTGGGATCACGACTGTATTTGCATTTAATTATTATATTTCAAACTTTTTTGAACTTGATTAAAAATATTAGGCCAGCCAATTATATTATTATAGTGGTTTCTAGGTAGGAGCAGAACTTCATACCACTTTTTTACTACTTGGTGAATTTTTCCTTCTGTTTATTTCCAGAATCCCACAGGAGTGGAAGCTATTACAATGTCTTTTCTTTAAAAGAGGAAAAGCAAAGGCGTTTTAGTGCTGTTCTGCTCTAGGGGATACAGAACTATACCACAACACTCTGTCAGTGTAATCAACAAACAGTTTAAACATTAAGTCCTGTGCCTTATTTGAGACAAGGATCGGTGTGGTACAGTTATCCTTTCTTTTTTTCCAAACTTTGATTTAAAAAAAGAAAGAAAAAAAAAAATCAGTAAAATAACCAGTGTTTTATTGTCTTATTTTGAAACAATCTGATGCAAAACATCATTCATTTACTTGCTCACTGCTGAAAGCCCTATGGCACAACTACAGTAGAACTACAGACTTCTCTTAACCAAACACTTGAATTTTCTACTTAGAAGAGCTAGAATTCACTGTTGACATTTACAGCTATTTACTGTGTAAGTGTAACAGCAAGCCACAATTTGGTACATTTAAGCTGTTGTCTGTGAGGTACTGTTTCAATTCCACATCAAATTAGTGTTGATAAAGAATCTGCAGGCTTAGGTGAAATGTGTTGACGAGTTTGGCTTTCCTCATATGTTTGTATCAGTGATCATATTATTACCAGGCCTGACCACAGCAGCCTGTGTGCTTGCCCAGCTGTAGTGCACCAAGTGCTGGGCTCCTGGCTGAGTGGCAGCAAAGCCCAGGCCCCAGGGCAAGGCTCTTCCAATCTCTAGCACTGGTGGAATAAAGGAACGCTTCTGTCTCTGTTGTTGCCTATTGGTCTGAGGGAAAGTTACAGATCTCATTTTGTCCTGTGATACGTATGTGCTGTGTTATGGAAGAGGTTTATGAAAGGAAGCCCAAACAAAAATGTCTGCAGCTATACGGCACTCTGTAATGCTTCTTGTTTGAGTCTCGTGGTGCTTTATTTGTTTAGGTTGTGGATTTTGTCTTCCCTCCTCACCCTTTGGAAGGATTTTGAGTTTCAGATTCACCACAACCTAAATTGACACTCACTGTTGAGGACAGTTGTAGCTCAGCCTCCCTATGCTATGCAAAGCAGGGTGTTCACCACCTGGAGGTATTTCTGGATGGGCAGGACTAAATTGCCATTGGGAATGAGATTTCTATTCTATTTTTGATTTTTTATTACAAGATTTCTGTGATGCTTTTGCATTTTTTGAAGTACTGATTTGGATTTCTTTTCTTAAAGGTTAATTTTACTAAAAGTTTTGTCCAGGGCAATAAACATGGCTTTCTTCTAATCTTGTGGCCGTGATAGATGATGGATGTACATTTCATGGGGTGCAATTCATGTAAGTACCCATGTGCATCCTCATGTTTGAGTTTCATGGCAATACACAGGCTTTCAAACTAAGATATTCAGCAACAAACACTGCATTCATAGCTGTAAATCAGCACAGTCTCCAGGAGCCAAGGTAATCACTGACTTCTGCAGCAGAGCCTGCCCTGCAGGAGCTCTGTGCTTGAGGACAGCAATGGCCTGAACATGCTCAGAGCAATGCTTGTTAGCATTTACTTTTGTTCTTGGCATTCCTGGTTTACATTCACTAATTGAAGCTCTGTGTTTCCACTGGCAAATAAACATATTATACCAAAAATTATGCTCCCCCTTCCCCCCCAACCATGTGTTGAAAAGTTTTTTTTTAGTGTATAGTCCAAGGAGCACCTCTGATCCTGTAGCCATAGGGTAGCATGGCTTTTAATCTCTGCTCTGTTTGTGAGATTAACACAGACATTGTTGGCCCACTCACCATAATCAATTTACTTGATACAGTCTAGTTCAATAAACATTAACACAATTCTTACCACTTCTGTTCAACCAAACATAACGAGCTTCCAGTGAAGGATAGCCCAGCTATATGTTATTTTTATATTAATTTCCTGGGTCAGCTAGAGATCCCAGCACAGAAAAGACAAATCAAGGCTGACGCTCAGATAAAAAATCACATACTCAAAAAATTTGACATGGAATCCAGTGATGTCAGAAATCCTAGCTATTTGATGCTTCAAATTCAGACATTCTTCATGTAGACCAAAATAACAGACATTTATAGTGTACCTTACTGCTGGTGACTATTTAACAACTAGGTGCTCTCACAGCATGGTACTCTTTATGTGCTCAGTAATGAAAGTTGGCTATTGATTTTTCTGTAGCTGCTTGTAACTATTATAGTTGATACATCAATAGAAAAGGAAAGCACAATGTTTCATAGCAGGCAGAAAATCAGAGAATACATGATGCTGTGACAGTAAATCATGGCATAATCTCAGGAATTGATAGATGGTTACTGCTAACTTGAAACCCATGGCTTTCTCTGAAAAGGCTGGCTTATAATCGCCCAATACGTTCTAACAGACTGACTGCCCGTAATAGTGGTAAAGGACACCACACAATGCTTCATCTTCAGAATAATGGTTTCCACGAGGCAAGTTGTTTTGTTGTGGTGGAATTCATTTTGTGCCTTACCACAGAAGGAGGGCAAAAGAATGGTTTGAATGCAGTTTAGATTAGCAGTTAGAGGTTGTAGGAAAAAGATTGTTTTATTTTCAGGGAAGCACAAAAAGATTATGTTTAAAAAAAAAAAAAAAAAAAAAAGGAAGAGAAGTTGTCATTAATTTTTAACTTGCAAAAGTCTGCAGTTAGTTGAAAAGGAAACACAAAAGACCTGATTATTCTTGAGATCAAAATATTGGAGCTGTTCTGTCATGAAAGGCAAACTCAGAGAAAATAACTTTACCACAGCCATTTCCAGCTCCACAGCATCCTGAAAGGGCGCCAAAGGCATGTAAGTAATTGAAAGCTCTTTTTAGTGCCTGCTTCTGTCTGCCATGTTTTTGAGGGGGCACAGCACACTCAAAACTTTACAGTGTGCCCACTGAGGGTTTAGCAGGAAAGTTCTTAATTGCTCTGTTCTCTCCTTACTCCCTGGATCAACTCTGATATTTTTCTATGGTTTTAATTAATTATGGGCTCTTACTTTCCTCTCTTAAAACAGAAAGGGAGGAAGAATGACAAGTAGAAGTGAGCTGGCCAGCTGGAACACAGTGGGCAGTTGAGAGGACGCTGGTCCTGCAGTAGACTCTTGGCAATGTTCCTCTCTGAAGGAACACTTTCAGTGTGCCGTACTGTTTTCCAGCACTTCTTTAGAGAATGTGAGTATGATACCTGTCCTTTTCAACCTTGCCAGTTTCTCCATTCTCTGGCACCAAACGTTTCCCTGGAGAGATGCTCGTAGACAAAAGGAAATGACTTTCTCAACCTACCCATTCAGCCTGCCTCAGGCTGAGCATGAAGAACAGTCTGCCTCAGATGTTCTGTTCTGGGATATGGATTTTCCCCACTGGATGACAGGATAACATTGTCTGTCTCATCCTGAGCAGTTTGCTGATCTCTTACAATCTTTGCTGTTGGCAGAGGGGAAAGATACTGTTGTAGTGTAATTCCCTGTTCTGATGCTGAAATTCATCTCCTTCCTGAGAATTGCCTTCACCTGGCAAGCAGATGCCTTGTACAATATATTTAAAATGTTCATCTACTGGGGATGATTCTAAATGTAAGATTTTCTTTATTAATTCTTGAATAATCTTATATAGTGAATACTTAAAATTTTCTTAAAAAAATAGCTGTGTGCAGACTAAACTTTTGGAAGCCATGTAGACTGTTTTTAGGCTTATGTTATATTTTTCAGTTTGCCCCATTCTTGATGGCTCTGCAAAAGCTCAGAGTAACAGGGAGAACCTGTGCTCTATGAAGTTCATCCAGCCTCAGTAGTGGCTTTGCAAGAGCCTGAGGAGCTGCAGTTTTCACTCCCATTTCCTGCCAACATAAGTCAGTGGGACGTGCTCCAAGCTGTGAGCTTGGGAATTAGTGTTTCTGCACAGTCCCCTTCTGATCCCAATTCATGATCACAGCTGTGTTCAAGGCTGACCTGTAAAGTTTGTTTCTTTCCTGTTTGCCACTGTTTCCTCCCTCTCCCTCTCTCACTTGGCTTTGATCACAGTTCCATGGTTTCTCTTTCCTTCCTGTCTTTTTCCCCCTTCTTGGTTCTTGTTCTGCTCAATATCTTATTCTCTACTGCTCTTCTCCCACCACTTTTGCAATTCTTTCCTTCTCCTGGCTTCTGTGTATTTTTTCCCAAACCTATTTTTCAGTGTTTCTTTGCAGTGTTTTGGGTCTTTTTTCCTCAGTTATAGACAACCACTGCTTTTGTTTCCCTTCCCTTCCAGTGTCTAAGCTGTCATAAGCATCAAAGGGATAAGAGAAGAACAGGGGAGTGGGGCACGTGTGTCTCCAGTGAATGTGTCTCCAATGAATGGCTGACAGTAGCAAACAGCCTTTCAGGTAAGAGTCTCTGCAATAGAAATAAGTGAGAAGCAGTTCCTAATCTGTGGGCTGTACCTTGTGGTATAGAAAGTATTTAATAAGTGGTCTGTTACAGAAACAGTCAAGTGAATTTTGCCATTGCATTCCTTTAGCATGTTCCTCCTTCAGAGAAGCATTTAAGTATATGTCCAAATGGAAAATATATATTTAAATTAAATATTCATTTGTTTATTTAGATATTTAAATATTCTCACATTTAAATATACTCAGTAAGTGACTCTGGGAGCCTTGTCTAACAAAAGTAATCACTGATATTAAGTGCTTATGCCAATACCAGCTAAAAATTTTATATAACAATATATTTGTTCCATGTAAAATACATTCAAGCTTGTATCTTAAACATCCACAATGTGTATTGAAGGTGGGACAGAAATTCCAAAAATATTTCCAAAGCGGACACGAGTGTGCTTCTGAGTTATTTGCAAGTGATTTTTCCTACTTGTAGGAACTGTTTGAGCCATTCTTGCTAGTATTCTGTGGACATATTACAAAGTGTAAAAGTGCACACCAATTGGGTTATTCTGAAATCCTCACTGTCTGCACAGAAAGGCAGCTGCACAGAATGCAAATACTGCTTGATACTCATGTTTCTAATTACTTGTGAGATTTGTATTTAACAAATAAATGACCTAATTTTCTCTCAAGCATCTAATGCTTTTGTTATTTCAAAACCTTCTAATATATGCATTTTATTTATTTAAAAAAAAAAAAAAAAGGAAAAGGAAATGCACTTGCTCAAATCTTTTTTTCCGTGGCTTGCAACTGGCAGACAACCAGATAATATAAACCAGTAATGATCATATTCATTACATTTTGTGAAATAAAATCAGGATAAATCAGAAGTGATTAAATTTTATCTGTAATTTAATGTAATTTATAGAAAAACAAGCAAATAAAAACTTTGATCAACCACAAAATAGGATGCTATCTGAAAATTCTGCAAGAAGTTTATCATTTATGACTTTGGCATCCAAGGCTGAGAAGAATTACTGAAAACTTATATTTAATAAATACTGGTTTAGTTCATAACTCAAATAAATAACCCCACTATTTATCTATATATATGTAATCTGTATTTTATTCACAAGAATAATTGACCAGACATTTCATCAAGAAAGATATCTGCAATATAGCTGCTGCCGTGACTTCTTTCATCCTTCCTGCGCTATGTTTGAAACCTGCATGGGAGGCTGAACTAAAACCTGTCAGCTCCATGAAAAAGTGTTCTCAGGAGCAAAGGTCTGTTTATCAGAGTCTTCACTCCATTCATCATCATTTAGCGTCTCTAAGAACTTTCAGGGACTGATTTTTAATTGTTCAACTGTGCTACAGATTTTGGTAGATAAAGAGAAGGGAAGATGTCTTTGCTTTTGTTTCTCTAAAGAATTCAGTAAAAACAAAGAAATAAAAGAACACAGCAAAGGGAAATCCACTTTGTCCTGCATGTTGTACACAATGCTACAATTCACTTCTGAAAATATTGTTTTTGCAGTTTCAGATGCTAGCATGAAAATAGAGCAAGGAACTCCTGTAATGTTATTTCCAAAGGAAAATATCAAACTTGCTCAAAATGTATTCTATGTACTTTAAATCAGGTTGATTTAACTATTGCCTTTGGTCTTTAGCTTATTTAAACAAAGCTGTTTTCATTAGGTTGTATCTTACATAGTATCTCTGTATTTCACCACTTTTTACAAAGATATCTCTAGTATTCATTTACCAGATAAAGTAACTCAGATATCATATAAAATTCTTCTGAGCTCTATAGTCTGTAATGGAGTCAGAAACAACCGTAAACAAGAGGATTGATTTCTGTATTTCCATATGCTGGCTCTGTGAACGGAGTAAGTCCTTCATGAGCTGATCCTAAAATGATCTTTGTTTATTCTCTTTCATTCTTTCCCAGAGGATTAAAGTAGAAAAGTGGAATAGCTCTTCTACTTGCAGAATAGAAAGGAGGACAGGCTGCTTTACCAAAAAATCAGAGACAAATTAAATGTTTCAGGGCTAGACTGGATATTTAACTGTTCTACTGACCCACATAATCTCTAATGAAACAGTCATCCTTAGTTTCTGTCATTAACGTGGGACATACAGCAGTGAGAGTCCATATAGAATTGCATTATAACTTGGAAGATTGGGTAGAGCTTGTAAAAACAGTGAAATTGCAAGACTCATGATGAATTTGAACTTCTTGCCTATGAAATTTGCTTTCGCTGATGTGGATACAAGAAAGGACCTTTATAGTCGTCATCAATATCTCCTTCATCATTTTGTTCAATTCAAGTCGAATATCTCCATTTAGATGGTTTGTACATTAAGTCTATAATTTTCAATCCAGTTATGTCAAAGTAATCTAAATAATTGTTCATCTTGATTTCTAGAAACAGAGCCTCCATTTTATCTATAGATGAGATCACCCAAAAGACAGTAATGTTGACCTTTAAGTAGGCCTATTTCTAATATAATTAATCCCAAACTAATATAACATAGCTGAATCTGTAAATGTGTTTTTATAGACTTCCATGGACTATGAACAGAAGCCATTGTTTGCTGGGTTTAATTCTTAACAAATAGCATTAGCCTCATCGTATTATGTCTCAGTTACCACAACGTTTCTTCCTTTGATCTTGGGAAACACCATTTTCAAGACTCCCTTCCAATCTCACTGCTTTGCTATCTTTGCATCCTCCCTTTTCCTCTGCTACATCAGACAAAAATTGTATTCACTGTATTCACTGTCAAGGTCCTGTAGCTGTTCCTTCCATATTTATCATCAACCAACCAGCATCATGAGGTCACTTCCTGCCTCTGGCTTGCCCTACAATGCCATCCCTGTCTCACCCGCACCCTTTCCAGGCTAAGTGCCTTTCTGCTTTCTCCACTCTGACTCATGCTGAATTGGAGCTCTCCCCAGCACTCTTGATCTACCTACTTCATATTCACTCTCAAAGCTTTTACTGTGACATTTAAGAAAAGTGACCCTGGGCTGTAGATGTGTTGGAATTGTGCCTCTCAACTTAATATTCTGTTCCAGTTAAAACCTAGCTATCATTGCAAATGTGCATCACAAACTTTAAAGGAATATAGACTGTTAAGAATCCCTCACCAGAAAATTAGGAAATGTTATACTACTAAGAGTTTTACTTTGAACAATGAGCTTTTCACAGTGAAAGGATCCTCCTTGATAGATGTCTCATTTTAAGTTCTCTGGTGTCTCTTCCAGCCTTTCTGTGGCTGGGGAATTCCTTCAATAAGTCTTCTATTTGAAATACTGTTAGTACAGCAAAAAATAATTAAGAATCAAAGAGAGCAAATATTTTGTCAGAAACTAGTATGTGGAAAAATGTACTAAAATAAATCTCGTCTTTATCTATTAGCCAGTTTTCAGCTAGCAATAAATTACATTCAGTCCCTCCCTTGTTATAAATACATATTGATTAATTTTAAACTTTGAACTTCAGAATGAGTTATATCTGGTCATTGCTAAACTGCTCTCTTCACTAAGGGGAAAAAAAAGCCTCAACACCTATTACACTGCATTTAATTAAGACAAGCATCAGCTTTATGTACCATTATTTGCTTCTGCCAAATCTCAATGGCATAAATATTGAAGTCACATCTCCTGAATACTAATTTATCCTTCCTTAATTCCAAATGATTACATAAAATTTAGGAAAAAGTTTCTTTGCCAACATTATCCTCATATACTATTGTAGATAGATATGATAGGATATAGTAGGATATATTAGGATTTGGCCCTGCATGTGGCAGGGGAGTTGGAGATTCATGATCCTTGAGGTCCCTTCCAACCCAGGCCATTCTGTGATTCTGTGATTCTGTGATATGAGCCTGAATTTAATAAGTGTGCGGAAACTATTTTTCTGAATTCAGATGTGATGTGGGGGAGCTTGAAGGATGTGGCTGAATGCTGATTGTACAGAACACCTTGACTGCCTGTTCGCCAGGTACTGTCTTAGAAGTACGCTTCAGTGAACTTTGGATGAATATTAAAAAACTGGCAATGGATTTAATAAAACCATCTCATAATAATGACACAACTATAAGTACATGCTGTTGATTACATATGTATGCAATTGATTGTGAAAACATTTGTATATTTACAAACTATGAAAAGAGTAAACTGGTAAAGTGAGCATTTTGGCTTCAGAGCTGTCTCGGGGCTTTAAGACACTCTTCAAGATTTAAGTGTTTTCTGTTAGAGGAATTAAGAAGAGACTCAGTGAGTACCATTCTGTTCCTGGATGAGTGCTCCACCATGGACTTGTACTGGCTTGTCAGGGCAGCCTTTGTTATGGTACACTTTGCATGTTCAGAGCACCCACTTCAGATCTTGCACTGAAAGTGCTACTGAAAATAAAGTATTGTTTTCTGGTAATTTTTGTTATCTTGCTGAAGAAATAGTAGGCCAGTTTACAGAAGGGAAATCTTTGACCCTGAAATTTATAAATGACTTACGCTTATCTTGTAAGAGCATGAGAATAGCCATACTATGGCACTATGGCTCATCTAAATCGTGATCCGATCTTTGACAGTAACCAGGAACAGATGTCCTAGGGAACAGTGTAAGAAGAAAACATGGAATGATCCCTACCAACAGCAGCTGCTGATGTTCCAGCTGCTAGAGGTTACAAACAGAACTAACAGTCCTCTGTATTTCATAGTTTTCGGTGGATTTTCTTTCCAGTAATTTCTCTGAGTGACTCTTAGCACAAAAGCTACAGCATTCTCTATATCTGCTGTCTTGAAGAATATGTGGTTGCGTTTTGAGCTGATCACCTCCTAACTTAATTTATTTAGTTCTGATACCAAAATTTGCAAGTGATGGGAGAATAGAAGAAGATATTTTGACTAATTCTCTTTTTTTAGTTATGTTCCCATTTTTTTCTGGACTGAGCTTTGAAAAGTTGGTGCAATTTCTTTAACTAGAAAGTGTAAAAGGCACATCTGCAGCTGTTGAAAGTATAGTGGGATTATTAGGCAGGCTGCAAAAAAAATCAAAATATGCAAAAATGTCTTAAGTTGTGCCATTATGTTTAAAGGTCTATAACCCTGCATGAATTCTTTCATGTATAATTCTTCATTTGTATTTCCTATTTCATTTTGTAGGCCCATTCTGGTCTGACAAAACCTTCTGCCTTAATAACTCCTTTATTTCTTTGTCGTTCATTTTGTTTCTGTGCCCCTAAGTGTCATCAATACCACCAACACGTAATCAGTATCCCTTGTTATTTTACTTCCAGTTGATGCTTATACACTAAATTTTTGATCTGCATACATCAGACTGCAAATTAAACCATCAATAGGAGGAGCCATGGAAGGGGAAGTCTGTACATCTGATAGACCAACGATGTTATATAAAATATACTAGAAAGTGCAATAGCTGATTTAAGTTTGTTGTTTTTTTTTTTCCAGCTCCAGGGTTTTTTATAACTGTGCTGATTTGATTTAATGGTGCAAAATGAAACTAAGCACAGGCAGGCTCTGTGCAACTACTCCTGTGTGTTCACAGGAAGCTTCTCATTCACTGTGTTTAATCTACGTGAAGATCCTAACAGGAAGGGTTTTTTTTCCAAAATTGCCTGCAGTGGAGCCCAGTACTGAAATCTGCTCTCCTCCCATCTCTACCCTCGAGCTGTAGGGAGACTGAAAGCATGGAAATATTTGCTAATATTCTTCTTACCCAAAAGAAATGGGTATGGAGTATTGCCTAGTCAGAGTGGATCTTTGCTGTACTGTTAAGTAACTGCTGTGGTTTGTTTGAAAATTGAGTTTTTTGGGTTTTTTTCTCCCTTTCTTCCTTTTATTTGCCATCCATAGCAAGTAAATGTTTACCATTTCTACAGGTCCACAGGTCCCTCTTGACTCACATTAAGTGAGATGTGAGATCGATAGTGGCTCTGCAATTATTTGCCTATTGATAAAACCTTCATTTCTTAAATGAAGTACATTTATCTGTGCCCTGACAGTGATAAGAGAGCAGTACCAGTAAGTTGCTGCCTACTCTAGCATTTAGCTCCAGGCAGACAAGTGCTTGGACATGGGTCAAATGATGTCTAACTTTCTTCCTATTGGCATTTCACTTTATAAACTGCTTTGATGGAAGGCTTGACAAATCATCCTTGCTGAGTTCAGATAATAAAAACAAGCAGGACAAATGGGAAGTTTTGGGAAAAAGTGAACAGTGGCTGATTTTAGTTTAACTGAACAGTTTGTAATGTTACTGAATTGTGAAATGAAAAGAGATTTGTTACATCAGAAGATAATAAAAAGTAACCTGTATTATAGACAGTTGTTTGGTTCACAATTTTTTCTTTTTTTTTAAATCACTTAAATCAAATTGAGTGGTTGAAAAGTTGATCTGAACTTTATTTTGTGATAGAAGGAAAATTAAAGAAACATTGAAGCGCATTTTCGCTCTGGTAAAATCAGTGAGAAATTCTATTTGACTTTAGTGAAGCCAAGATTTCACTACAGTGAGTCATGGCAATCTATTTCTTCCCCAGTATTAGAGAATTCAACGTTTAAATAAATAATTAGAATGAATAGAATAAAATAGAAAAAATTTCTAACTCTGTCACAATAGAAAAGGAGTTTCCAAGCTGCCGTCAGATTCATTAGTGGTAATTCAGAGATAAACAGACTCAATTGCTTTTCCTGTCTGCAACATATGTTGATTTAAGCTAGCAATTTTTGATGATGTGTACTGTGGACTATATTGGCTATATACTATTGGCTATATACTATGGAAAAATTAGTCGTATTGCTGTGGGTAAAGAAATTGCATTATTGACAACTTGGCTAGCTTTTAGAAAGACAGTTATGTTAATTTCTATTTATTGGGAAGTTTGGTAAAGACTTGCACACCTATCTGATAATCAGCTTTCTCACATATGCCCTTTCTGTTTTTTGGACATGAATTAAGAAATGTGAAGCCTGCAGAGCAAATGGGAAAAGTAGGCTCAACACCCAAGTCTCTCAAAGATTCCTTTCTTCTTTTCCAGTTTATTACTATGTGCCTGCTCAATATGTTTCCATCAATTGTACAATGACTATTGTTGAATTGCTTAGTTCACCTTCCTTGAAAGAAGCCTCTCAAATGCAACTAAGTAAAAAAAAAAAAAAAAAAAAAAAAAAAAAATCCAATTTTTATTTATGTCTCTCTTGAGCTACTGAATATTTTTTTTTAATATCTTAAGATTGTGGAAAAAAATTGAGTGTAACACTTCAATTTTGATTTGGAGTCTACCAGCTCGCCTCCCTTCCACTGTTGGAATTAACAGGAGAATGTATCTCTTATTCCTCTCCAGGGCTTGGCAGTGAGTGGACTGATAGCAAGAGAAGCCACTGAGGACGAACAGACAGTCACTGAAGTATGAAGATACGTTGGTGTGGAAGGAGAATTTTTTAAGTGTGGAGAGGTAAAGTGTTTTTTTTTATAACCAGTAGGGGAAATTTAAAAGTTAGCTAATTCTAAATGTATTAATTCTAGGTAGGCTAAACTAAAGAGAGGGCACACCATCTAAAAACGCAAGGTACCAAAATGTTTTGGTTTCTTCAGCTGTATCATTATGTACTTGGCAAGGTTGCTTAGATGGGACAGGTGGCTGGAGAAAGGAGTAGATCTCCGGTGCCTGGATGTGCCACTCGTATGGCTGCAGAAACAGTTGTGCACTGCTGGCTACTAAGGTTGCGATAAATATACACCTGTCTAAGCTTCCACAGCATCTTTACACTACCAGCAATCAAAAGCATTTTCTTATGTAAATCCTTCGGAACCTCTGGCAAATGTATAATGAACAATTTACCTCTCTCATTTAAACACTAGCAAGCAACTGATACGATTAAATTGTAATTTTAAAATTTTTTGTATACGCTATGAGTTTTGAATGTTATTTTACTGTTAGTTTACTAAGCCTTCTGAAATGTTTACTGTCACTTCTGATACATTAGGGGAAAAAAAAGAGACGGTGTTTTTTGCCCTCAAGGAGATGGCCGTCCTACAAAGATACAGACAATAAGGTATAGTCAAGAATAACAGACAGCTTTTCAAGGTAGCTTTGTAACTGTGATTATAAAAAGCCAAATGGTTTCTTCTCAGTAAATGAATGTTGTGGATTATTGAGTCTGTGCACGGAAGCAAGAGTATAATAGTATATATTTACACCATGGAGGGGACATCCTCAGAAATGAGAAAGGTTGGTATTTCTTGATATGCTTCTTATTCCATTAAACGTTACAGAGTCAGATTTTCAATGAAAGTCAGCTCAGACTCTTGAAATATTGTTTTGATTAATAATGTATTTTCAGTATTAAGTTCAGTTTTCTGTTAAGATACCTTAAGAAACAAAGATATGCATTGAATGCATCTCAGTACTTAGATACAATAATTACTCCCAATTTTTTCCACTGAATTTGCTGCTTAGCTAGTTTTTACAACTCTGCTGAATGCTTACCAGCATTGCAGGGTACTTTAGTGTCTTAAAAAACCTCAACTTCACTCAACTTCATCCAGACAACTCATTCATACTTTTGGGCATAAACTAACATAGTTAGCTGGAAAAGTTATGTGTGTTTTTTATTTCAGTTTTATCATCGTTCTCTACAAATATATGCCTTAGCTCTTTGGGTCAAGTGGCAACATCGTAGTATTTTACTATTTACAGAATAACATCTAATTTTGACTTTTATCTAATTGAGTTATGCAATGCACTAACTAGTGAATTAATAGTTGGGAAAGTGCTGACTCTTTTTGCTACATTGTTTCTATAAAGAAGCAATATGACTGCAAGGCTTCCATTAGCAGGAGAAGTAGCTCTTTTTATTGTAGCGCAAATCAGAGAAAAATGCGATTTGTATTTTGAGAGAACTTCATCTAAACTTTCCATAACAGATTCAAACACTATAAATACCACACAGGACATATTTCAGAGAGTAATTGAGTTTTCACAGTGTATGCAAAATTGTCTTACTTCTCTTTGTTTATCTGCAATTGTATTTTTGTATTTTAATAATTTGTTTGTAGAATTTTATTCCTTCACAGAGAAGCTTTAAAAAAAAAGGATAATTAAAGAAAAAGATCATTAAATGTCAGTACTGCTGGTATTTCTTTCATTGTTGTGCTTGGCTCGACTGTTCACTCTCTTTGTAGGCAAACAACTTCTGAGTAAAACCATAATTTTGGCTATGGAGAAATTGCTGGATCTGACCTTATTTAAGTTTTTAAGTCTCTCTTTTCAACTGCTTGTAAATAAAAAATAACTGTAAATAAGAAATTCACTTAGCCAAAGTTTATTTAGACCAGTTCTATTAAGTCAACAGTGTGCAAACCTGAAACAGAAGACAAGAGAAACATCTGTTCCCATGAAGTCAATAGGAATCCATCCCCCTAAGTCCTTTTTTTATTCCTGGCGTTGGTGATTTTTCTTGACTGATTCATTGAAGGGCACTGGTTTAACTAATTTGTCTTGCACAGGTATCTTTCCTCTGCGTCCTCTCTGCTAGTGCAAAACAATCTTCCCTTTAAAGCTTATTTCCTACCTAGATTTGTCATAAAGCTATTATCATTAATCTGTGCTTCAAGAGTTCCTTTCACTTTTTAAAGACCATGAGTTATCTTCCTGATTTATGTGTTACAGTGTGACAACCATATGCAAACAAGACTGTTTATACTTACCTGAAGTTCCTTTAAAAAGAATATTTTAATCATATCTCCAAATCATCTGTTTTTTATAAACAAATATCATAAAAATATACCAATCTATATTTTCCTCTGTTCTCTGGAATTTATAATAAAATGTTATCTTTGTTCAGGAATATTCAGAGTATGTAGAGTCAGCTTGTAATACTCTACTAAATTCTGTAGGTTTTAGAAACCACTTCAATCAAAACCCCACTTTTAATCTTTCCATTTAATTGTCCTGCAAGTTATAATTAAAAGATGATCATCTGTTTACTGTGGACCTCATAAAATATATTTTGAAATCATATTTGTTTTTCAGGAAACAATAATAAAAGCAAAATATTTTCAGCACTTTTAGGGAAAAAAGAAACAATGCAGCAGTAATAAGTAAGGAATAATGTAAGCATGAAAAGTAGAATTTACTTACCTAAACTAAACAGCACCAGGAATTTGAGACATACAAATTCTCGTAGATCAAACTGCAGGGTACGAAGCTTTGCTACTAGTTCTTGTGCGTGGCTCATAAGGTTGTTGAGGGTGGCTCCAGCTTGTGATGCTATTATGGAATAATCTACCTGCAAAAGAGAAGTACATATTTCTATGAAATATATCTGTCTGTGCCCACAGAACCACTTCAGAATATTTCAAGTAGTCACATAGTCACAAGTAGCTAGGATACTCCTGGATGAAAGAATCACTCTCAATTTAATGATGTTATCAAGTCAGGATGATTTCATATACAAACCCATTTTAGCACAACAGTATATATTGGAGTTATTATTAAACCATACATCTTAATGGTATGTCACATCTCTGTGAATGCTGGTTTGTCTGTATTAGCTTGTGTTCGAGGCTTTATATATGACTGTTGCTTATGACACTGGGAGCTATGTCCCTTATTAGTTTGTCTTATACACTTGGTGTCTCTTGTTCTCATTGTAACTGTATGATCTTGCGGAGAGAGACTGATGAAGTTGGGCTTTGCCCCCACACCAGGCATATTAGTCCTGAGGGATATAAAGTTATTCGTGGGAAATAATCTGGTGCCCGTAACTTGGCCAGAAACCTCTATTCAAGCCCTGAAATGTCGGTGTATTCCCACAGGAAGTGGAGGTATTGTGAGGGTAGTTTCTGTTCTCTTTAGCTACACAAAATCCTGGCACTTTCTGGAGGTGGCTCCAAGGGACTTTTTCTAGCAGTTCCTTTTCTGCTATGGGAGGAGGAGTGGGCAGGTGTGTGGCACAGGCCAGCTGCACAGACACAGTCCCAGGCAGTCACCATGATGCATGAAGCCCCTTCATTTGCAGCACAGTAAGGAGTGTGACTGCAGGGGAGGTCTGCTGCCCTTGACATGCTGCCCTTTCCTTCTCAGAGAGACTGGCCTCTCCACAAGCTGTTCTAAACGTCTCTTGTATGAAGAGGACCAACAGAAAGCTGCAATGAATGCACTCTATTTTAAACGCAATGTTTGTTAGCCAGGGGTGCTTAAAACCCTTCCTAGCTGATATACTCAACTGCAATTCTTGAAATCAGTCAACCTCACCACTGTGCATACTAAAACATTCTTATGGAAATGCTAGTGTCATTAAGGGGATGCATCCATTCAAATGGCTGCACCAGCCACTGCCACTCTGAGAATGGTCACTGCTAACTTCTGTGGAATTTGTTATGGGATGATGAAAGCTGAGACATGCTTAGGCTCTGTGGCCTCAGGGAATGCCATGATCTAGAGACAAAGCGCAGCAGCTATGATGTGCTAGGTGTTTTCAAAATGCCTTTCTTGCCTGGCTATTCTAATATTTGCAGAGCTTTAGTCTCTTAGGGGCCTCCACAGCAACAGGGGAATTGACAGCCATACTTCATATAACCACATGTTGGTGAAGCCCGGCTTTAAACTAAGGCAAATTCTAATGGTAAGTGCACACTGTGGGTTAACAGTGTGTTTAAAGATGTCAGTGCTCTAATCTAGTCTTTAAGGTCTCTCAAAATAAAGTATTTAATGAAGAAGGATCAGATACCACCAGAAGAAATAGAACAGTACTGAAAATTTTGTTTTTCCAGGCACTGATCCCTTAGAATTTATACTTTCTAAGTAAGTGCTATGGATACTGTCTTTTGAAACATATTCTTTCTTTATTTTAAAAGTGTTAAATTATTTCGCTCAATCATAAACAGCTATAAAGCAAGAAGAAAACTCTAGGACTTAAACCTGTCAAAATTTCAGCCAGGAAAGATAAGATAAATGATTGAAAAGGTCTAAAACTAACCTCTCCTAGAGATGACCTTTATGTAATCAATAGGTTACAGATTTTAATAAGACATTTTATTTATATATACTTAGTGCTCCCAAGACATTGATTGGAAGTAACTGTACAAGAAAAATGAAGTTACTCTTTTGGCATGGATGTTAAAAATAGCACTGCAGAGCATTTAGTGTTGTGCTTATGTTTCAGTGAAGCCAATGGATAATGCTTAAATATCCTATGAGATAGTTTTTATTGCTGTCTTTTATACTTGGGAACACTGAAGTGGTGACATTAAATTGTTTATTCTCGTCCAAAGAAATCTGTGACAAAACTAGGATCCAGTCTTTGTGACTCCTAGACAAACTGTCTTTCAAAAACTGCTTTCTACTTCATCTGTTCTCTCTCTCTCTCTCTCCCCCCGCGGGGGGGCGGCCTCCACGTACATAAATTTATTTACATATTTCGTTATAGATAAGGATATATGTTTACTTAAATAGTAACAAATAAGTAGTAAAGTGCCCAAATGCTTTTTATTCATAGAGCAGTTTAATATGGTGATACGATTCTACTACTTCCTATTGAGAAACTGGTCACATACAAATATCAACTCATTCTCAACTTAATTTCCCTTTTGTAATGTTAATTCTTTGTTGTGTGGAGGAAGAAAGCTCGAAATCCCTCACTGAGGTTCCAGTTTGAGGGGGAAATATACCTTTCAATTCATAATAAGATGTTAAGATGTCTGGATGTCAAGAATATCAGTGGCTTTAGTGCAGCAATTATGCCGTAATGGAAAAGCCCAGTAGATGTCTGGATCTCCCACCATCCCTCTACTGGAGAGCTCTCACACAACCTGCTACTCTTTCAGGTGCATTTAATATTTGCAACACCAGCAAATTTGTCTGGGAGGCAAGTCCTCATCTGCCACTCACCACGAGCAGGCTGTATTAAATTTTTATATTTATTGACATTTCATTACCATAATTGACTGCAGTTGGTTCTCTAGTAGAAGGCACAGGGCTGCCTCCTAAGCAGGAGAATTGGTCCCTTGAGTAGGATTTGCAATTAAAAACAATGCAGAATGGATTTTTTTTTATTGTGTAAATATGATGAGTTGAATTTTCGGCTTTAACTAGAGAATACTGGGTGTGCAGGAGGCTTTTTTCAAGAGTGAGCAAAATTATAAGTCAGTGGAAAGACGACCCCCAAAGGTGTCAATCAGTTTATAGAAAATCAACTGTGCATGAAAAAGCCTCAGTTAATGTCTTTTTGGAAAAAAATTGGTCACATTAAAGAGTATACTATCTTGCTTGTTTGGTTCTGTATGCAGAAAGCAATATTAAAAGGTGTATTAAATCTTTCACCTTTCAGTTCATGATTAAACATGCTTTTAAAAGACAAAAAGAGCCTAGTTCTTGAGCAAAATGCTTACTTGCATACTGACATCTTAATATTTGCTTAACACTGTATGACAAATTCCACTTGGTAAATCAAATCAACAAATGGCTTCCCAATTACTATTACTGCACAATTTAGTTGATATTGATGGTGACAAGTTAGCTGGTATTTTTGAAAACAGAAGCTTCAGTGATGCTTTCATATCACCTAGTTTAGAAATAAAGCAAATGGCATAAAGTTATGGCTGCACATATGACTGGAGGTGTAAATTCCTCATGTACCAGTACTCTGTGCTATCTTGCACGGTGAATATAGTAATGATGAAGAAGTAATGATTGAGATTTAACTGGGTTAGCTCAGTACCAAAGCAGTGCCAACAGAACAGCACTGTATAATTTATGCTGCTACTTGTTCTTGCCATTCTGGTACTTACACTTAGTTGTTTATGGTTAGTGTGGATATCACTGTATGTGCTATACTGCAGGCTGTGCTGTAGTACCGTTTGCTAACTGATGTGTTTAAATCTAAAATTAGGTACTAGAAACCTCCACTCTGCTGCTATCTAACTTTGCTTAAAGTCCTTGCTGGTCTGTCTTCCACTTAGAGAGTCAAACTGGCTCTAAGCATGGCCAGGACTACTCCAGTCATGACAGTGGAAAGTAACTGTGTGTCCAGCTCATGCAACAGCTCTTTTAATATCTGTGGACTGGATTACCTAAGGCATCAAAAGTGCCAGACTGGGAATTTTTCAGCAGTCAACTGAGATGTGAGAAGTCCAGGGTCAAATCTCTAGTCCAAAGAGTGCATGGAATATATTAGTGTATCCTGGCAGTTGGGGCATCTGTTGACAGTCAGAAAGATCAAGTAGCCTCAGGTAAGCCTCATACATCTTGTAGACACGTTCTGATCAAGAATATTGGGCAGAAAGAGAGATCTGGGGGAGAACTTCCAGTTTTGTATTCCAAATAGAAAATTGCGCTCAATTCATTTCAACAGGCATGTAATACCCTTCTTTTCACCATTTCTGATAGCTACTTCTCACAGCTACCTCTGAGTTTGCTGGCCTTCCCGGCTGCATTGCAGAGGTAAGGGCTGGGTGGATGAGGCAGCAGGCTTTGCAAGAGAGAATACAGAAATACTAACAGCTCTGAAAAAAAAAAAACAAAACTGATAGTAAAGGGGATCATATAGCTAAATGGGACTGCAGAGAGATATGGCCATGCTAAGTATTTTTTCTAAGTCCCTTTTTTTGATCCAGTTCAAAGTGACTTAAAAGTCCAAATGCCTTAAATGACAGTGGAAGCAAGTCAGGCCAGTGCTGAGTGTTCATGACAATTCTTCTTAAAAGTAATATATCTTGGTAAAGTACCTACAGTTCAGGAGCTTTTAGAAAGTCAGGTGTCACAAAAATTTCTCAACTGATAAGCAGAGCAGTTAAGAGATGGAAATGACTGATACAGCAGATTGTTTTTCTCACATGAAGTAAGTTAGCTCACTGTGGTTTTGGCAGCAAGCACCTGGGTGCAGCAAAATGACCATCCTCTTCCTCACTGCTCTGCTCTGTGCTACTCTGGTAGCAGAGCCTGCTGCTGGCTGTGTGGACTCTGACACTGCTCCCATCCTCAGGTAGCAACCTGCACTGGAAGCCCTGAAGCCTTTGAGTTGGCTCTAGTGTCTGGCTATGTGAGTGGGTGAGCATTTCTCCCAGAAAAAGGCATTAGGCATAGTATATACCAAGCAAGCTAATTTACTATCACAATCTTAATTACTTTCCCTATTTCCTGAGGTAGGAGAGAAGATATATTTTGCTGGCAATTGTGGTGATTATTAAATTCATTAAATATTTTCATGTTATTAATACTTTCATTAATTATATTTCAAAAATGTTAATGTTATGTTTTAAAGCAAATGTATGTAGAAAAACACACAGGAGAGGTGCCTACAGAAAAATCAAGGAGGATTCAGCACAGACAAAATCAGCGAATGCTCATATTAGTTTTGGATATATTAATTAAAATTGTGATGACTTACACAGTGTAAGATGCTTGTCATTTTAACATGATATACAATAATAGAAGATAATGAATTAAGTTGCCAGTGGGCCTTTCCCCTAGGATGATGTTATTGTGCTTGCTAATTAGTTATAATATGCAAATGGTAACACTCTAAAGTATTGCAAAGTATGTCTAACTCGGTTTCAGAGAAGACTAGTACATCAGGATTGGAAAAACTCTGTGCCCAGTTGTTGATCATAAATAAATTCATTTATAGTAGAAATATTTATGTCACAAAAGGCACAATGATAAAAATATTTTGAAGTTTCATTTAGAGAGCTATTTTAGCCAGTTACATTACATTTTCCTACTTTAGTAATTGTGGTAGTCCATTCTTCAAACTGTTATTAATATGAAGATGTTAAAGTATAACTGAACTAGAGTACAGTAGAATCCATTTCTTTGCTTCAGTGTTGCAATGGTCTTTGTGTTTCTTATGTATAGAAGAGGTGATATGCAACCACTGCTGAATGTACAATATTGGAAGACAATCCATCAATGGAAATTTTTTGTAAATGTTTGGGCAGCCTCACTAGGACTGTACTAATTCAGTCTATTTCTTCAGGGACTTTTAACTCTTTTGATTTCATTTTTCTGTCTTACACACTTACATGAATCTCTTCTCTACTAAGTTGAACACTTTCCCATTGGTCCAGAAGACTGGTTGCATTTACATTGGATCCCGAAAGTATCGCTGCTTCGGTAGGCTATGGATAGTTGAGACAGATAGATGTATTGCTTCTGTCTTTTAACTGGATTTGGAATTTTATCCTTAAAACCTCAGTGCTACAACAGGTTCAATAGCAAGCAAATGTGAATAGAGATCAGTTTTTTCACAGGCATGTTCTTTCTCAACCACTCTTCTAAATCTGTACAACAGCTTCTGCAAGGGTCATCCTTTTATTTGTGAAACAATCATCTGCAGCCTACAATCTGAAAATGAAGCTATTTCCTAAGAACCTTTTCAGCAGTAAGACAAGTTGGTCACCTAGACAAGCAGATTCTCTGAAGCCAATGAATTCATGTACATCAGGAGAATTAGAAGCCTTCTCTGCAAGTGGTAAGTCTAACAAAATGGCATTGCCACAGAAAATTCCTCAGGCAAAGCCCCTATGTGATACCTCAAGACCTTTCAGTAAGGTACAGCTGAAAAAGCTACAGAGCACCCCTTTTCAGTGGAAGTTCAAGCCACAAAATTCTGATCTAACTTGAAGTTAGATTATGATTTGCTTCAAAACAAAATGCTGTTGAGATCTTGGTTATTCCTCATGCTCTCCTCAGGTGTTGTCTTAGAATATAAGTCCAGGTGAGAGGATATATATGTTTGATGTACGTGAATTAATCAGTAGCTTGAACAGTCTCAAAAAGTATCAGATTTAGGCATATTCTTAGGCACACTTTTGAATCTGAAACACTTTGACCAAACTCAGCAAACAGAAGGTTTGGCAACACGGAGGAGTGGAGGTATGAACAAAATGAGCTGATCCTACAATTGATGTGTTGTGTGTTGAATGCTGCCTGAAAATGCAAGAGCAGTGACATTCTGTACAGAACTTCAGTGTCTATCCTGTGTGTGCTGGATCTTGGAAATTGACTATGTATTGTTGGAGTAGAAGATACAAAACTAAAGTGCTCAAGTTGGATGCATTAAATTTCTATAATTACAAATTGTCTGTTAAAATTACAAGGCACATGGCAAGCCAACTAAACTTTACGGATGGAGAGCATATTGGCAATGATTTACAATTAACTACCACATTGCAAATCACTCCTTGGCTGTTTTCTATTATGAAATGCATTTGTGCTACTTTATTTCCTTTTGAAATGGTAATTACTGCTGCTAAGGGGCAGTAGTTAGTGCAGAAAATGAAGTGTGCAGCACAGGGAGGAACTTGTTTCTGAGGAACTGCTGAGGAATTGTAATGATATGAAAAAAGTGCTTTCCTGACACACATGCACACAAAAGAGGTTCATTTATGAAACTCGAACCAAATAAATAACAAAATAAAGTAAACCACAGCCTTTTTGTGCAAGGGACGTTGTTCACTTCTTTGTTGCTGACTGTGCTTTTTTTTTGCCATCAAAGTAGGACTAGTGGATTGACACTGGGAAAAACTCATAAGCCAGTGGCTTGAGGGAAACGCACGTGTATGGTAATGTGATAAGAATGCCCTGGGGTAACAGGTGTGAGCTGATGTGTTTGAAAATTATCGAGTGTGCTTCTAACTACTAGCCCATTTTAGATACCTAGGATTGAACAAAAAATGGTACGGCCCTGGAGAGCTAGATTAAGTTTGACTTTTATATCTGAGGAGCAGAGGCTGTGCACTCTGAGTGGAGAGAGCAGGTATGCTCTAATTAAGTGGTGGTAAGCTCCCCCCTGACAGCTTCTCTCTTGACTGTGATTGTAAAAAGGACTGTGTTTATGAGTAACTTTTATGGAGGAATATATTAAGGTAAGCAAGGAATGAGGCTTCTAGGGTCTCCAATTTGGTAACTTGTGGTGATAATCATGATCTCTCAGGTAATAAAATAGGCTATCTAGCTCCGGACCTCAGTTTAAAGTTAATATATTTGAAAACAAGGTGATTGACTGTAATTTTGCTCATAGTGCTCTGCTGGTAGCTGTAAGTAAAAACATATACAGCACTTTTCATTAGAAGTGTCAGAGTGCTTTCCACACTTGAATCAATTAATTTCTGTAAATTCCGTTCCTCCTACTGGAGGAACTGAAAGTATCGGGCAGCATCCAGCAAGTATGCAGCATTTAGTGGAGCAGCAAATACTGGTAATGCCATGGTCTAGAACTGTGGTTTTCCAGAATTATTTTACAGTTAATTATTGGTGAGAGCAATGGTCATAATTCCCCTGTCATAAGCACATTTGAACTAGGCTTATGCCTTAGAAGGACAACAGACCAACTTGATGCTGCCAGGATGGTCCATTCTGATGTTCAGAGGTAGTCGTAGTGAATCAGATTGGCTTAACAGGAAATTCAGTACTGAGCTACACTGCCAAAAGGCAGTAGTGCACAGCAGGTGAAAGCTGGAAATGGCTCAGAACAAAAAATATGGAAGCGCTGTCTAAGTACGTAAGGAAGATTTTAAACTAGTCTGTTTAAATCAGCTAAAGCTGAGACTTGTGCAGGATGTCAAATCACTAGTAGAGGAAGAACAAGGAAAATGTAGAACTGTTGCTGGAGTTGGCTGGTGATTTAGTATTAGTGAACACAGACTGGACTGAGGTACTCGGTGCCACCTTTGCATCAGTCTTTGCTAACTGGGTCTCCTAAAACTCTCTGCTTCGCAGCAGAGCTTAGGGAGGAAGAGAGTCGTATGCTGAAAAAACTTGCTGGAAGGAAAGGGTCTGGTTTAGTATTCTGATAATACGGCTCCCTGCTCCCCAAGCAGCCTAATTGAGAAGAGGAATGCACAGAGGATGGAAAACTCAGGGGTGCTTGCATCAGTTTCAAGTGACAAATGTTGGCATAGAAAAGCCAAACTATGTTAAAAGGAGAATGCATTAAACTTACTTGACAGACTTGGGGCAAAAATCGATGTAATCTGTTCAATTTACCCAGGTTTTAATTTAGTTGGAAATATACAGCTTCCAAAACCAGGTGATGATTTCTAAGCAGTGCATTTAATTAGCATGCTGCTGTCCAACAGCAGTAAAATGCTATGCTTTGCCATGAGAACATGTACAGCTGCTTTTTTTCTGCAAATAAAGATAAAAGTGGCTAATCCAGATAAGAACTGTTATTGTGGAAAAATGGTGGCAGTGGCAAGAACGTAAAGGAATGTAAATGTCTTCAACAGTTTCTGTGGAATTTATGCACTCGGCACCTTTAAAAGCTAGCTCATCACATAACAAAGGAGGCATTAATTTAGCAGTTTATTCAGTAACAGAAATTAGTCTATGTGCTTATGGATTAACAACAGAGGAATCACACAAGAACCCTGTGTGGTAAATGAAATAGTTGCCAGCGTAATTCTTTCTGCTTTGCAGATTGTGAAATGCAAATAAATAGAATCAGTAATTTTATTCAGTAGCACTGATATGTATCAGGAATGATGCAACTAATTTTTTCTCATATAAATAAAGACTACCACTTCATTTCATCGAGGACTTTCCACACAGGTGCAGGAGCCAATTCTATAGAATTTTCCCACTACTTTTCCTGTACAAGTGGATCATTTTCCCCTTCTACTGTACATCTTTTAGTCATAAATACAGTCATTTCCTTAGCCATTTCTTAATGCTAAGAAGTGTTTATAATGATTTTTATAAACACTTCTTAGCATTAAGAAATGGCTACAGTGTTAGAATTGTGACTAAAGCTATAAGCAGATTCCTGAGCACACAGGCACAAATGGAGAATCTGTATAGTTAGAAAAGGGAACTCTTTCCCTTGTGTGTATGCATCTAGGCAGTTCATTTTGCAGCTCCTTAAGTAGCAGTGGACTATCATTTGTTTTCACTTTGAATCAGGAATATCACACACAGATGCATTTCTCTTTGATACTGAGATTTTTTTTTCAGAAAGAAGAATCTTAGGAATAAGGTTCTTTATTGTCTTCTTTGTGCTTTGGAGAGTATGGATGAGTAAAATCTTCCTACTTCATTCAATTTTTCTCACAGTTTTCCTGGTATTTGCCCACATTATGGCTCTTGCATTTTGGGTAACCCAAGCATTTGACATCTAAAGAAAATTAGCTGTTGGAAAGCTGTGCAGAAACTGGAGTGCATGTTCCCCAAGACAGCTCCTGAGACAATATCTGTGTGCATATCCTATGGTCTGAATTATTTTCCTGGTTTTAGGTGTCTCAGCTCCCCAGTCTCTCACACAAGCGCATACTTCTCTAAAAGCAAGGCATTTTTGAGGCAGTAGCTGCAAGTTATCTAGGTTTCTGATCCAGTTAGTGATTCTTTTGAGTAAACCATTATTCTGAAGGGAAAATAAATTGCTTAGACCTGAAGCACAGAGTTTGGGATGTCTTGTTGTTGCTGTCAGAAACAAACCATTTTAGCTCCAAGAATATAAATCCTTGAGAAACACTTCTCATCTGCTGTTTTTCAATCATTGAGGTATACAAGTATATTTGAAAAGCAAAGTGCTTATGATTATATCTGCTTTTATAAGTTTAACTATAATCAACAGACCAAGAACTGAGTGCACAAGTCATTTTAGCTACATTATTTGTGGAGAATGTCTGAGAATACAGAAGTGCTTCTGACCTAGTTAAACTCCTGCTATTTTGAAAATGATTATTAAAAAGCCATCAATACTTCTCTGAGCTCACATACTCACTTGTTGCCCGGTAACCAGAAGGATGGAGCCTTCTTTCCCGTGTACCACTTGCCGGTAAATGTGATCTAGAATTAAGAGTTCACTCCAGCAGTTCTGAAGCAACTTCATTTGGTCATCAACCTGTAAAGCAGACATTGGTGGCGTTACACTGGAAATGAGTCCTCCATCACACTACAGAGTCTGAAAGCTGGCTACCATGCCTCCTCCTTCAAATATCAGGATAGTCATGAGAACAGAAATGCTATCAAAAATTATTTGTTCACAAAGCTGCTATTCTCAGCTGAATAAACGCAACACTGCTGAAATCATTATCTGTAAAAGGCATAGAATATTTAAGTTGATTATGTTATGCAAAGTAATAATAGTAGAATAAGATAGTTCTGAAATGCTTGTAGCAGCATTACATTGTTTTTGGTAAAAAAGAAAAATAGCATATCCAATGCTAATGTGAACCTTCCCATCATTGGGTTCATCATTGAATCTCAGCTTTTGTAAACAGAGAAACTCTGCTGGTTCAAGACCACTAATGCTGCAACAAGCCCGAGTCAGAGCCAAGTCCCTTTCAAATGGAAAAAGTGAAAAAAAAAACCAAAAACAGGTAAACATTCTTGGTAAGAATGGCTGCGTAAGTATGAAAAAATAAAACATAAACATGAGCTGGGTGTCTTCAGCAGGGCACAAAAGAGATGTACACAAGGCAGTGACAGACGTACCACTGCCTGCACTTGCGGACTGCAGGAGCATTCTGGGCATTCTGTACAAGCAGCCTGTATTAAGTTTTTGGTATAATGCTATTTAGGATGCACAGGATATTGGACAATAAAGGCTCTCACTAAACTGACTGTAATTGCAACTAGATAACTAGATCCGGTTTCATTCACCTAAAAAACTGAAAATTGATGAAAATTTGCAGGAACATGGGGAAAAACTGTAATGCAGAGTAAACAACAGTATCGTCTGGATTTGTTCTTGCAGTGCTTACTGACTTCCTCCCTAAAAAAAATAAAGCCTTTGACTTCAGACAGTTTTAGAAGGGTTAAAGGATGCATACGTTAATTTTGATACAATTGAGTGGCTAGGGTGGATGTGGCAATAACATCTATGTTGTTCAAAGGACTTTAAGAGCCTGCATTGGTAGTAACTGCTGAACAGATTTAAAATGATATAAAATAGGAGAAATAAAAAAGAAATTAGCAGAGAGTATTTGCAGTGGACACTTGCATTAAGTTTCTCGGAGACAGTTCTATTAACATAGGTCTTCCAGTGGTTCTTATTTTGATTGATTTGGAGCTATGATAATGCCCAGGAAATTGTGTATGAAGAGCAGACTTGCATAAGCTGAATTAAATACTGCAATAGGCATTTTCAAATTTGGTAATCATTTGTACAATGAATTTTTGCGTTTTATCATTTAATACTTGTTTTCTAGTTATGTAGTAGAGAAAGGGATAATGTTTATAACTAATGGATTTTCCAAGTGTCACCTATGAAAGTTAACTAGTATTTTGTCCTCATTTCCAATCACTTGCCATATGGCTCAAACTTCAGTATCTTAGACGTTCCCTTCTCTCTTTGCCTCCCACATTTGTCAGCTAACCTTCTCCCCTGTCACAATTGTCTCCCAGCTGTTCTGGTCCCGTTTTTTCTCCCTTAGATTTCTGTATCAAATTATTCCCCCTCGTTGGACTGTGCAAGGAAATGAAATCAGGAGAGAAAGGGAACAGATCAGCATGAAGCCGATGTAGAAGCACCTGTGTGCAACACAGCCTTTTCTCCCCCACAGCCTTTGCTAGGACCTTCTCCACGACTGCAGCAGGTATCCCTGCTGGGAAATGCTTCATTCTCTCCACTGTGTTTTCTATGTTGATAGCATTTTCTGTTTGTTTTTCTCTTTTTGTTTTGTTTTGTTTTGTTTTTCTCTTGGTATTCCAAAAGAAAAGAGAACAAAGGAAATTATTTTTAAATGTTGCCAAAATAACATATAAGATTGCAAAAATTAATCACTACAGAATTATTTAATGCTTGTGTTAAGATTGTCTGTCCTATTCCTGTTTTTTTCCAATCAGCATTTTTGTTGTAGTAGTAATGCATAGGTACAAGAAAGGCTGAATTAGTATGGGATAAAACACTCTCAATTTTGGTATTTCAAAAGTTTTACTTTGAGGTTTTGAGCATAATCTTTGAACATAATTGCTGTTCTGCCTACAGTCACAGTTAATACATGTAATCCCAGATAACACCTATAAGCCACATAGGCATGGGCAGCAGAGTCGGAGGACAGAAGGTGTGGACTCTGTAGATGGATATATTACTAAGTCAGAGTAAAGCTTGTGCTATCACAAACTCAGCCTTGCTCTATCTGTATGCTGTCTGTGCCTGTGATAATTCATTTCTGTTCAGACTGCAGAGCAAGGCTGATTCTGTATTAAAAGGTATCTATTCCCCTGCCTGCAACATGTCTTTGACTAGAAAGCCAGTACAACCAAGTGACTTTTTAGCTCAGGAGTGGTCTTCTGAATTCTCCCAGTGAAACACTCACCACCAAAATGTGTGCCAGATTTGAAGTGAAGCATTTTTAGAAGGAATTGTTTAAAATTTACGGATTTTAGTACTCTTGGTTTTCTTGGGTTTTGTGTGTTCATGATCATTCTCTTCTGTGTATAACAAAGTGTTACAAAATTCAAATACATAATGCCAACATTTGATCCTAAATTAGCATTTCAGATAAAGCTACCACAGCTTACATCTGAACAAAACAAGCTGTGAGACAGTTTAAACACTGAACATCCACGTCATAACAACGAATACCTGAATAAGAGGTCAAGCATTTGATTGTATTATAAATGACATATTTCTAGCTAACCCATCTGTCTCAGCCACAGGCAGCAACTTTTGAAAACAAACTGCACTTTACAGGTCTGGCTTTCTGAAGGCCCCAACAGCAGCTAGTCTGCAATCAAAGCCTACCTCCCAAGCTTTATCATGTCATTACTGAGCCAGTGCTGTGAGAACAGTGTGAGATGGCAAAATCACAAAAAAATGTTTTGCACATAGCCTGTTCCTGCTGTTCTACAAGACTCATAAAACTAGCAACAGCGAACATCTGCTAGTAGTTCAGAAAATCTGTCTCTCTGTATTCACTGCAATTTAACCAGTGAAAGCCTATAAAATGGATATCATAAAAAGCAAAATATACATCCAAAACACAGTGTTGGCTTCAGGAAACGATTAGATCCAGCTGCTTTTGCCATTTTAAGAAAGCTGGCAGGGCAGCAAAATGCTTCCCAGTTTGTTCTAGGAAGAAACAGAAGTGGCTTTGAGGAGGGTCGCAAATTAATAAAATGGAGGAGCAATTACAGCCTACTTCTGAAAGGAGTATAGATGAGGAAAACCACATACCTCTGCTAACAGATACTGGATATGAAATAGAAAACAAAACAAACCACTGAGTAAATGTGGTAACATAGCACACCTTATGCTAGGATTAGCTGGCAATCTTTAGGAAGTGTGTAACGTTATCCAGAGCACAGATGCCTTTGTGTTTCTGTGGCACACTTGTGCATAAGCATACATTGTCTGACAAAACAAAAAATTAGCGCTTGGCCACAACAAATGCATATCTTAAAATGATCTTGAAGCCGATGAGGCTTAAGCTTTGGTGGATAAAGTGCAGAGTGAATCCTGAAAAGGAAGTACTTTGCAGAAAAAGCACCATGTGGACTTCAGTTTCTGTGACTCCGAAGCTGAAGCATGCTAGTTCTCCTCCATAGCGAGGAGAAGAAAGGGTAAGATTCTGTGACCACGATGTCTTAGCTCCAGTCATTAGCCTTCAGTAATCAACGTTGGTTTTGTTCATAGTATGTATTCAGTTAGAAGCAAGCCCAAAAGCTTGTACTGGTGACTAAATTTCAAGCTTTTTTGGTTGGTGGAGATTTTTGAGACTGTTATCAATTAACAGCAATAACAAAGTGCCCTTTGAAACAACTACTGAGAATGCTTATAAATAAAAATTGAGCATCATATGGCCAACAACTGGCTACTACAAGAACTCTCCCCAGATCTGCAGCTGCTCCCTGCCATAACAAACTATTGACATAAGCATAATGTAACCCATGTCTCACCTAAGCAAGTTGTCAAATGATATGTCCATTTGACAACTATGTAGCCTCAAGCAAAAACAAGAGTGAATACTGTGCTCAGATGGTTAAATTTAGGTCCTGTCTGGCCAGTGGCATTCAGATGATGACTCTCATCGTCAGGGACAGTGTAACTGGAAGTTGTTGCTGAAAAAATGGTTTTTAAGGAAAGATGTGAAGGAAGCTAAGGAGGAAGGGTGTGACTCAAAGATAGTGTGGAATGAAAGAATAATAATGTTAAGATTGTGAAAGGAGTAAGATGTCTTACTTGTAAAACAGTGACTGGATAACAGAGGAAGCAAGGAGAGTACTTAGGAGGAGGTTGTAAAGGAAAGAGTGTTGTGCAGTGAGAGGATATGAGGGAAGTTGGACGTCAGGTAAAACCATGAAGGTGAAGATGATGAAGTTGGATATCATACAGAATTAAAGGGATTGTGTGAGAGTAAGTGAAACTGCTGGGGCAAAGAAGGAGCAAGTACTTTGTGTCAGACAAACAGAGGATGGCAGTTGTCACGAGCAGAGATGAAAATGGATATGTCTACTATCCACGCTCAAGAAGTAAGAATATTAAGGTAGAGCAAGGAGTAGCTTTCTAATAGCTTTAGTACATGACGGCATCCTATTTCAATCCTTTTTTCTTATAAGAAAATCCTATTCAACTATGATTACAGCAAGGAAAAAGAAACATGTCAGAATTTGGAGTTATCCTTGTGCTGTTTGGATTACTTGGAGCATTTTTCTCACATTACAATTGGAAGATAAATGGTCATTGTCACAGCCACCCACCACCACCAAAAAACACAACACACAAGCCTCCCTGCATCTACAAGGGTTGCTCCGAAAGTAATGCCTTCTATTTTATTAAGTTGGCCTGCAATGTCTGAAGTGGATGTTGGTGGTATGGAAGAAGAGATTGAACCTTCCCATCGATATTCCATTATGTTTTGTTGCTGTGTGACAGATGGCAGCAGAAGAGCGATCTGACAAAACGGTGTCTAACATGGAAGTGCGTATAGAGCAGAGGTGTGTCATTGAATTCCTCCATGTGAAAAATTGCACCCACTGACATCATCAACACTTGCTGAACATTGATTGAGACTAAACAGCAAATGTAGCAAAGTGGCGGTGGATGGTGCATTTGTTTCAGCAGTGGTTATGGTGGTGTTAAGGACAAGCCACATTCTGGATGGCCATGCACAGCTATCACACCACAAAGTGAAGAGTATTTCCTCAGCTCATCCACACTGGTGGCTTACAAGCAGAGAAATGCACATGGAGCTGAATATTGGAAATTGGTGGTGGTGTTGGGATCTTGCAACATTTGCTCAAGGTGAGTCTCAAGAATGTTCACACATGAACAGAAAGAACACTGCGTGCAAGTTTGTCAGGGCCTGTTAAACCAATATGAGGCTGAAGGTGATGGTCCCAGGATCACATCATTACTGGTGATGAGATGTAGTGTTACCTCTACAAACTGGAGTCAAAACAGCGGTCAAAACAGCAACACATTAATTCCCCTTCAAAGAAAAATTTCAGGATGCAGCCCTCAGCAACTAGATTGATGTGCTGGATTTTTGGGATTCCCCCAGATGAGGGAATTACTGCTTGCACAGCCTCTTTGTCACAGCACTTGAAAAGACTGCAGGCTGTGCTCTCCCCTGGTTGCCTTCAGCCATTGTGCATCCCAGCTCTTCTCAGTAAAGCCCCACTGCAGAACTGCTGTATGGTTTGGTGGGGGGAGAGCATGTCTCAGGACCTGACCAGATAAAGGTGGATCTATCCCCCAAGCACGAGATATTGCCTGCATTATCTTCCTTCATGATTTCACTATGCAGTAGTATTTCTCTTGCAGAACATGAAAAAAAAAATCAACTTTGTGTAAAAAGTGAGACAAAGAGATGTAATTCTCTGTTCTTTCCATGTCCTCTGACCTTTTCCCTGGGATTTAGTAGGATCATGGGGCCTAGTGGCACTGTGACACTCCTTTGTGTCCACTATGGAAGATTCACATGCTTTGCTCATCTGTTCAGTGAGCTGTACACTGTTAAATATCCTGATAGAGGTCTAAATACAGATTCCCAGAGGAACTGCCAAGTTCTTTCCTGCAAACTGGAGTTATAAGGGGACTTGAAATCGAGTTCTGTGAGTTCTGAGTTCTCTGCTGGCACGGATTAGAAAACAAGTATGGACTAGAACGTATTTAGACACCACTATTGGTTTGCATAATTCATCTTATGCTATGTAACAAGTCATGCAGGATATTTCTGGGGGTGGAGGAAATAGATTCTCAGATTGAAGTGTGAAGGTCTAATCCTGAGTTCTGTGGTGACACATGATCTCTTGGTGGGACAGAAAGTTGGACTGAGTTGGTGATGAGGCGGTTGCAATTGTCTGCCTACTCTGGAGTCCCACTCAGCCAGGCCCTGAGCTCTTTTTCTGGGGGAGCGGGGGGTTGGGAGGGGATAATGACTGGAAGGCTGTCTGGCTTGCTGGGGCCTCTGTTGACACTGCAGTACCCAATCCCACATTATCCATTGCAGCTTAAGGAAGGACTTATCTCAGAAATGCTAGTTACTCATCTGAAAAATTATTTGTGCTGATGTTACAGATAAGGAAGGCTAGTGCAACACAAGAGTAGTATTGTTGTAGAGTGTATGCTTCCCACAGCATAGGACGTTAATCATTATAAACTTTTGTTGTCTTTGAAGAACAACATTCAAATTGTCAAATGGTAAAATGAAGAATAATGTGTATATTTTGCTGAAATGCTCCTTAATCTTATCAAAACCACACCGTATCTTTCTTTTAGGAAAGTGTTTCACAGTATTTAGCGTACAGTAACAAATAACCCATGGACTTATTGCGATATTTCTTCTGAAAAGGTATTTTCAGCCTGGCGCTTGATGAAATACCTGTTAAAAGTTTCAGGGTCATGCGCTTTTTTTGTGTGTGTTGCTTTAAACTAAGTATTTTCACTATAATTATTGCTGCAGATACAGTTAAACAATGTGCTCACTTTTTACCCCTCTCTGCACCTCCCTCTCTGAGAATCCTTTTTCATCTTTTCAATTGCATCAGCCGGCACTATGGCTCTATGCTTTTCTGCTACTGAAAATTTAAAAGGGTATCTAATGTTTAAAACAAAAAATATGTTTAAAATTTATGTGATAATAATGTGTTGGATTCAGCTGAATTGTTTTTACTTATGTTTCTAACAGGGAATGCCAATGCCACTTTCAAATTCTACGGCCATTGAATAGCCATTTCCTTGTGAACATGAAGTGATTAAACATCTGTCTGAATTGTTCAGCCTGAAGCACAAAGGTTCAAGGGGTGGCTGAACTTCCTTTCAAATGTACTTTGGAGATCCCTTACAAGTCATTGCAGACATATAGCTTGAGTTGTTACTTCATTTTGAGATGCTATAATGAAGCAAATTGCCCCAGATCAAAGTTTTATAAGACAAGAGCATTCCAGAGGCTAATTTTTACTACTGAACGCATACATGGTTTCCAAATCATTACATAGGTAGGAAAGCATTTGAGCTCTGCACATGGGTTGCTACTAACAGTGGGAAACCTGTGCAAGGTTGCTGCCAAAAGCCTGTGCGGTTTTGAAAGAAAATGCGCTAACTTACATCATCAATGAATACCTTACTAAAATGTGATTAGCATTGATAACCTCAGTAATAAAATGCTACAAAGTTCAAGAAAAAATGATTTAATATTAACTACAATTGTTCCATCTCTTTACTTTAAGCTTGTGTTATGCAAAATTGCCCATTCTCTGTAAAGCCAGTGAGCATCTTTAGAGCCCCTATTAGATGACTGTCCTGTTCGTGTCTAGCTCTAGCGTGAAGGGAGCATAAGACATGTTTGGTAGCAATCTACATTTTTTCATGATTTAGAAATGAAAGGAAATATAGAAATATTCGAGTGTGTGCCTTTTCCTGTTCCTTTATGGCATGTAAAGAGCATCTTACAAAGATGCAATTATACTCAGTATGTGCCTGTGCGTGTGTATGCGCATATGTGCATACTTTTGCCCTCAGTAACTTCTGAATCCATCAGCCAGTGTCAGCTGGCTTCAACAGAGAGTTCATGTATCCAGGTCGCTACGTTCCTACTTGCTTTCCAGGAATCGGTATCCAGATAGAGGAAAGTAAGTGCTAAGTACCACCCTGAAGGAAAGACTAATAAGCTTACCCTATATTCAACATCAGAGAACCGAGAGAGAGAGAGAGACAGAAGGATAAAATGCTTCATTAATTCCCTGCTTGTAGAACTACTAATATTTGGAATATCAAACTGCCTTGCACTTTATTAAAGGCATAGATAAGGAATTTATAGCAGAAAGCATTGTTTTGTCTTAGAAAGGCCCCATGCTTTTGTATTCACAAAATTTGAAGTGAATACACAGTGTCCATACTTTGAATGGCACATAGTGTTTCCTGCTCAGCAAATGCCCATGGGGAGAGCAATGGCTTTGTAACATCTTCTCTCCCCTCATGCCCTGGGACAGCTCTCTAAGATAATCTGACGATTCCTATGGGTCCCTTACAACTCAGGATATTTTATGATTCTATGATTCTTCTATAACTGTGAAAGGGGGGATCACACCAGCCATGGCCAGGCATTTCCCAGTTTCAGTGTTCACCTTCTGTTTAGTCAAATACTTTCGTAAAAAAACGGCCTTCAGCATCAGTTCATGACCATCCTGTGTTCTTGCAAGAATGTAATACAATGTGTATGGTTCTAGGGGCCTCCGGTTGCTGAAGTGTATAGGGATGCAGCAAATGCTTATCCTATTAAGGAACAAGACCTCTCTTCTTTTATTAGTCTTTGGATTCTCTATTTGGAGAGCATCCCACTCTCCAAATACAACATATTTAAGTTCTTCAAACATCAAATGAAAGGTCTGTCATTATAAACTTTACGTTATGTGTAGAGTGCAGCAAATGTAACATAAAAACCTATTTTCCTCCTGTTCCGGAAAAATACATGCATCTCTTTGCAAACTGCACAAAGATTACTTAGTATTTTGCAGTCAGCAATATTTCTGATGAATTATAAATGTGTTTTTCTTAGGTTCTTTTTTTTTTAATCTGAAAATAAGGAAACAACTTCTTTGTAGCCCCAACTGAAAGTTCTGCTTACAATGCAATGTTTTTTCCCTCTCAAAGCGAATACAAAGGAAAGAGGAAAATTATTCTTCTCAGCACCAGTTTCACAGTGTGAAGAAGGAGATGTCTTCTTCAGGACTGGACCCATAGAACTGATCTTCAAAATACTTCTCCTGTGTTTATCTCTACTGATGTTATTACAGTATACATTTATGCATGGTCGGCTCTAGAACTTAAAAAAATCAGGCAATGCTGTGTAGTTTGTGTAGCAATTTTGAGAGTAAAACTGCTTAATTCACTTGAATTACTCCAGAAATACTGCTGTGTTTTCTGATATCAACAAACTAAATTCCAAAATCTGCTGGGCCTGATTCTTACCTCTCACCTTGCATGAATGTAAGTCCTTAGACTTATGTCAGATCCACACAATTCATCATTATCACTGTGGGTCTGATCTGCATTTTAAGAACCATAGAGATGTCCTCTGGGGAATCAGAAGAGAAGACTGAGTCTTGTAGATTTTAAAGTACTGGTAGTGAATTTATTCTCAATATATTGAATCAGCAGTTTCACTCCATTATACAGCAACTTTCGATTAAAGTCTCCAAGGGCTTCTCCAAGTCACAAGTGTTTCAGCATTATCTGAAAGGGGTTTTAATATGTAATGTTCCTTTCCTGTTCGATGATTTGTTGGATAAATTATCACAACATTTTTCCTAAAATAATAACACCAAATCTCGACAGAGATCAATACAACACACAGGTATACTGTTAATAGTGTAAAATATTCAACTCATGGTAATAACTATTTTCTACAAAATAAATATTCTATTAAAACTCAAGTATGGATAATATGGAAAAATACTTTTAGCTTGTGCACAAGAGAAGCGCTAATTTCAAAAGAGCCCTTTAATATGGGAATGGGCTGGCAGAGCAATCTCCCAGCTCACTGCATCCTATTCCTTCAAGTGCTGTATGCCCCCTGACACCGGTTTTTGCATACATTTATACAAGAGTTGCTTAAATTGGCTCTAATTTAAATTGCATTATATGGATACCTCCCATTTTGCATTTCTTTACATCCAGGACATCTATTCAAGGGGTGTGGAGTATGGGAAGAACGTCAGCCAAGAGAAGTAGTCTTATTCTTTTAACAGCTGACACCTACAAATGCTGGTTTGTGTGCACAGCACCAGACTATTTTCCCCATATGGGAAGTATGCAAGCAATCTGATTTCATGGCTGAAAAGGAGTTACTTTAAAGTTACAGCAGCATAAATGAGAGAAGAAAAATGTTTCAGGTGTGTGTTAGAGATACCCAGAATGGGAAACTTTATAGACCACATAAAGAAACTAGTAAATCAGATGTTACGTATCATTTCTAGTAGGCACCAAATGTGAATGTAGAACTAACTTTTATTCTGAAGGATCTTTTTTGATTTGCATAGTAACATTTAGGTTTTTGTTTTATTTTGGTTTTATTGCATCAGTAATATTTTCCAGATTAAAATATGTCGTGATGCGACTCCTATGGACTTCCCTTTTCCGCTAATGTTGTATTGATATTACTTGTTTGCCTGCTTAATATATATATGTTATATGTGCAAATAACTATGTTGAATATAGAAAGACCAGTTTTATATTTTAAGTGTTCTTTCTCTTGATTGCAGAGCATTTCATTCTTTGTCAGAAACTAGAACGTTTCTATACTTTGCTTTTCATAATCCTCTAAATATTTCTGACCAACATCTAATTGTTTAACTGCAGATATTTCTTTTTGCCCATATTTGAATCACTGAAACATATAGAACTTAAGTCTCAAGACTGGGTGCTGCAGTTAAACAGGACAGAAAGTCACCTGTATTACACCTTTGGCAGCAGAAACAGGTAAGGCACTGCACTGGTGACACAAATGTACTTCCCACTGTTTTCCTGCTTTGTAAATTGAACTGCTGAGAAAATACCAGCGAAAGCGGTAAGAAATCTTGAGAAACAGTGTTTTCGTTCAAGATGTGAAAGGAAATGCAATACTGATGGGAAAAAAAATGCAGAAAGGTTACCTTACATCCCAGAAGCTGCAGCAGTAATAGTAAGTCACTGGGGCAGAGATAGAGAAAGAAGATGCAATGATACGGGAGAAAGTGAAAGAATGTTTAGCATTGGAAATGGGGTTTATCATGTACTAAACAAGTGCCTGTCTAATTAAATAGGAAAAGTTTCTTAAAAGCATCCCCAAGGAAGCTGAAGCCATAGAAGAAGGTAAGAACTGGTGAGTTACTGTATACAGGAGTGATCCAAAACACTCGGTTCGTCTCTTTACGTCTTAAAAGCATTGCAGGAGGCTTTTGGTATGCAGCTACTACCATCTAGCTAAATTCTTTCAACTCTGAATATCATCTAGATGAAAAGTTAGCTTCTTTCTTGACAAATGCAATTGTAGAAGAGCAGACAGAGCCATGCTATTAAAAATCACACGAAGTGTTGATTGAATGAATGTTCAAGAGATAGAGTATTAAAATGTTTTTTTCATTTATCCCTTTATTTGGCATTGCTTCATTTATCCCACTTCCTTTTTCCTGTAAGCTCATTTGAAAATCTCTTAAGCATCATTAAAATAAGGTTGTCACAACTCTGCTCAGGTCCCATACAGATATAAGCACTGCAGTTAGGATTAATGTTAATGTTTGTTTAAAGATATCCTTGAATAAACTGTTTTTTATTTGAGCTGCTTTTTCTGTTGATGAGAAGAGTTTTTACAGTACAAAACATGGATTGAGAAAATCTTTATGGGCAAAAATGATGGAGGACAGGTGAAGGAAGCAAGCACAGTTAAGCAAGCTGTTGTCAGAGCTGGACACGTTACCAGGTATCTAGATTTTGAGCCTCTATGCTGAGCTCCTAAATATTTGCATGGAAAAGAATAACTGTGAATTTAGAAAAATGAGAGATTAATCAATCATCTAATTGATAAGTCTTTTTTTGTTCATTTCTGGATGTTCCATGTTCATTGCAGGGGAGTTGGACTAGATGGCCCTCAGAGGTCCCTTCCAACTCTAAGGATTCTATGATTCTGAGATGTCAACTTTGGAGATGAACAACAAAAGTTGCTCTGATAACTTTCCATTCACCCTGGGGTGCACCATATGCTACAACTCCGAAAGCTGAGTTCTAGTCAGAATGGCAGACCCTTGATCGATGGACAAGAGTTTGTAATAAGATGGCATAAATTTTGTTTTTAAAGAATCAGCTTGAACACAACTTGTGTTCACCTGTCTGTCAGTCTGCTATTAATCTAGATCTGAACACCATTTTCTTTGTTTTCTGATTAAGCTTATGAGATTTTTTTCCGAAGGTTTACTATGACTAAAATATCGCTTTGAGACCCAAATGTAAGAGGATTCATTCATTCATCCCATATTTATCTGATTTATCAAGGGAAAGTACATTCCAACGCTGAATCTAATAGCTCTTGTCTAGGTGTATTGGAGCTTACGTTTTAGTATGGCTCCATACTAAGTCCATGTAAATCTGTATCAGGGCAATTTTCTTAGCTATAGCAGCCTGAATGGCTTTGAAATCTAAATGAATTCAGGATTATACAAACATTCAGCATAATTTTACTGACAAATAAGAGACTGATTTCTCTCTTTGGCTCTTTTTTTCCCACCAATCTGCCTGAGTGTCTGTCTCTTTCAGGCTACAAAGCCTTTAAGGAAGGTCTGCCAATTGCTGTTTTTATGCAGTACCTGTTTATGCTACCGTAAATCTGATAGTAGAAAAGCGTTGCCCTTTTTTGTGCAGCATGCATGGACACTTCTCTGTAAATAAATTTTAATATCATTCAGTTTAAACAGCCAGCCTACCAAATAAATCCAGAATGTCCAGTTAAATAATACAGCAAGATATTATTATCAAAGTGCACTGTCTTCTTGCATAAATGTAAGCATCAGTTTAACAACACAATGAGAATATTTTTGCCAGTTTTTGTTGTTGTTGTTTTTACAGGGTTATTATATAACCTGGCATCTAGATAACAGCATCTTAGGTATGGTGTTATATACAATCCTGAGGTTGGATGTATATAATAAATTATTGCATTTTAAACATCTTTGAGACTTATTCAACAGTTCATATGCAGTCAGAAGTAAAAGAAACAAACAAAAAAACCCCATAACAAAAACAAAAAAGCCTGTTCTTCAGTAGAAGACTTCCAGAAGGTTCTCAGTTTGTATTGCTTTACATCTCGGAAGACTCTGCTAATGCTTACATTTTTTTAGTACAACCTAACCTAAGCCAACTTCTGAATTCAGACTCTGGCGACAGCTCCTTTTGTATTCCCTCTTGCATGAGCACACACAGCACCAAAATCCAATCTACTGTGTCAAATGTATGCATTTTGTAAATATGTGACTAGTTGATAAATGGAGTTGAATCTCTTTTTTTTTTTTTTTTTAAGTTACTTCTAACAATGGAGTGATGTGCATAGTTTATTTTTAGCTCACATGTTGCATGCAGATCACCCATTTCTACAGTATAATGTGCATACAAAGTTTGCTGAGGTGTCCAAACTAGATTCACTGTGAGTACTTCACCAGAAATATGCAATTAAAATGTAATTCATTTCTAGGTATCATCAATATTCTGTCACAGTATAAGGGGAATGGACTAGATGACCCATGAAGTCTATTCCTACCCTCATATCTATTACTATTACCTCATATTAGTAAAATTACTTTTTGAGGTCACTTGTATGTGCTGATTCCCTTTACACAAATATTTGGCATTTACTAGTTGTTTGTGTCCATTTCTTCATGTTCTATTTATAAGGGATTAAGTACAGGTAGAACATCAAATGTAGGAAAAACCTGATGTTTTGTTGTAAATAATTCATAAAACAATGTTATGACCCTTATTCCCTGTGAGTCATCCACATAATGAGCCACCCAAACGAAGCAGGGAAAACATCCACTTCCCCTGCCACGGGTGTGCCCTGACGGGCTCCTCGGGGTCGGAAACCCATCCATCTCTTTTCACACACGAGCTAATCAATTCAAAGTGGGAAGTGCCAATGAGCTATTGGATCAATATGGTGAAGTATGGAGATTGATCTTATCCCAGAGTGACCGCATTAACAGACTCGTTAGTGTGACCTCTGCCTTCAGGCACGCATTATACAGGATTGCAAGTCTGATATCAGAACGAAGACCTCAGGTCATTGCTTTTAATAATCTGCTTTGCTGAAAGAATTGAAATTAAATCTGCAAAGAGATGACTAATGAAAATACAAAGTGCTTTCTTCTCGTCTCATCTTGGAATGCTTGCAAAAATCGGGCCAGCTTTTTGCAGCTCCCACCACCAGTGGCAGCCTGGCACAGGACCTGCTAGGCTGCACCAGGCTAAAATCTGCTGAGGGCATGTTAGTACAACCAGAGGTGTTTTGCTTTCTTGCCACAAAGAAATGAATAAAAAGAAATTGAGCACAAAACTCTGAAAAGCAACAGCTGTGTTAAAATCAATGAAAGCCTTCAGTGGATTGCTCTCGCTGTTCTGTCTGTCCAGAGTGAGGCTGAGTGCCCGAGGTATTTCCCTGGTGCCTGCAGAATTGCAGTGGCTGCTGCTGCTGCAGTGGAGTTGCTCACACTGCTGAGCACATTGCTGCCAGCAATGACATGCACCAGCTTGGGCCCAGCCCAGGGAGGCACAGCACGCTGTCACTCAGGCCGAAGGCTGGTGACTTTGGTGTCAATTACCTGAACAGCTAGCATGGAGTAGCTGCTCAGGAATTGGCCCCACAGGCTGTGCCATGGGACATCTGGTGTCTGATCACATCCTGACCCAGTAAAACTGGTAAGATCCTTCTGCTGTGCAGAGCTCCTTGGAGGCGCAGGGATTCTCAGTACGTGTGTACAGCCTGAGTCCCATCCTGTCCCTTTGTTGACCTGTGCCAGTAAGTGTCACTAACTTTACAGGATGTCTGTACATTAAGTACTGCAAGGAACTCCATAAGCAACCATTTCAGGCCAGCTTGTTTTAAAGACTAATCTTTCTGACATATAGTTTCAGAGATGCTGAACAAAACTGCACTTTGTTGCCTCAGAACATGATATTCATATTGTTAATACTTTTAAAACCCTTAAAAATTTCTTTGCAATGAAATATTTATGTATAAACCACATTTTAATACTGTATTTTTATTATACCAAACATTTTTATTGTTCAATGTATAATTGAGTCAATGAATTAGAAGATAACTAAAAAGGGATTAATGCATTTTTAATGAAACTGAGTGATATAACTTCTGTTGTTCACTAAGAATAATGGCAAATCTATCAGGTTTGTATAGATAAGAGCTTGGTGAATTTATCTGAAAGCCCACATAATGCCTCTCCTGTAACTGTAACTTAGAAAAAGAGACTTAACAATCCTATTCAGGCTTCTAATTCATTGTTTACTTACATCATCTCTTTTCCACCTTGTGATCAGATCACCTGTCTAATCATGAAAATATGAAGCTCTTCAGCAAAATACATCTATATCCAATTGTATAACACTTTCTGAGACAATACTCTTTTGAAGTCTAAATGGAAGGACCAAGATAGCCATACAATACCCGTGGGAAGTGTTTCTGAACTCATAGGTTAATAGACAGGGGCACTGGTGAGAACTTTCTGCACTAATAGTGAGAATGCAGATGTTTCACTCTTTGCATGGCTTGTGTCCTTAATTAGCTCACTAGTCAAAATCAGGAATCTTTCCAGGTAGCAAATGCTGTACTTAAAAATATCTCAATAGAAAATCCATGTATTAGTATAATACCATGATTGAAATTCTAACATTGCACAAAATATTACACTGGAAGTTAAAACAGCAGTAGCAAACTGAGTTCTGATTCCAATATATATATATTGTGTTCTTTGCAATATGGTGTTTCATTTTCTGTTCTTTTGCAATGGATATAAAAACAGATAATGAACATTTACATTGGTACAATACATACATATTGTGAATTAGGAACTTTATAATGACTCTCTTAGAAATAGTTTTGCATTGTTCCATGGGAGGCATGTAATTAAATTTGTTTGAAGAGGATTCTATAATTTCTTGTATCTTTAAGTACAAAGTGAGACAGGATACGTGCATGTCATGTACATTCATGTTGTATACCAGATGCTGTAGTACTGCTCAAGAACTTCGTGATGTGTAAAACCACATAATTCAGTGGCAAACCACAATTAAAATGGGTAACACCAGAAAAATTAGTGTACCATTTTATTTTCCACCACTGCAACGGGATTTTTACATCATACTCTTTCCAAACAAAGAAGCTATTGTAGAAATGTTTTAGACTTAAAATGTTTTTAGAATTCTGCTACTATATATGTATCCTTTCACTTGTGAAGCAGAGAACTTTGTACACATCCTATGGTTGTAGCCTCAGGAGGAGATTGATTCCAGAAAGCACTTTCCAATTTTATTGAAGCATTTGTTCTGTACTTGCTGACGAGAAGTGGAAGCTCATGTATTTTCACTAAAATGGTGGTGATTCTTCTGAACAGGAGCAAGGGAAAGTAAACGTATAGCATATGTGGAACTGAAATACCTTTTCTGTAAATGATATCCTTATAAATTGAGTGCCACGCATCCAGCAACTGCAAAAATTGTAAAAGTAAAAGTTGCCTTCTAATGAAAAGGTGGTTTGTTTCCCCTTAAGATAAACCACGCCATTTACAGTCCTGTCATCTTTATCGGACAATTAAGTCTTTAACTTACTACCAGTAAAAAATGACCAATTTTCACTACGAGTTTCACAAATGTTTTATGAATTTTATATTTTGGGCATAAAATGCAAAGTTTCTGGAGTAAGAAGTTGCTTCTCTTCTTTAATGGCAACTGCATGAAAACTGGTCAGGAATATAAGGAACCAAGAAAACATTAAATAACAGAGCTCAGATGAAGACATTAAGTTGATAATAAATATAATTTATCCTATAAATCTGCAATTTACGTTATAGGTCTCCAGATCATATTGTGGTGTTACTGCCACATGAGATATCAACAGATGCACCTATCTGGTGTCAGCATCTATGGCTGCAGAAGGGATATCCGTTAGTGGTATCTGTTTAGGTGCCTGTTACTTATCTGCCTACAAGTAAGTGATACATATTATTTTCTAATCAATGGAACCTCTCATTTTAGCTGCCATGTAACAGAGGAATGGCCAAATGCATTTTTTAAAACACCCTCATTCAGATTTCTACTGTGAGCAGCTTACAGACTGATAACATTCATGAAAACTTTAACAATAAAAAGTTGATCTACTGGGTAAGTTAGATTGGAAATACATAACTAGAATGGAAATGCTTCCTTTGCCTTCACAGAATAAATAATAAATGCTTTCCAGGTAATGACAACAGCTCTTTTGATAACATATATATTAATAAACTAAAAACATCTATAGATTGACAAGTGTTTTGTGGGCTTATACTGAAAAGCCAACAGCTAATTATGAAAGCCTGACTTGACTAATCAATTATTCAGATAAACATTAGGTGCCTATCATATGCATAAACATGGGAATTATATTTCCCATAAGTAACTTTCCAAAATAACAAACCCAAACATGCAAATTTGAAATAGAGAGAAACAGCACTATTATGCACTTACTGCACGTGCAGACCTCCCACTGAATTATTCAGGAAACACTGAACTGGGAGCCTCAGTCTTCTGACTCTGAGCAGCACAGCAATAGCAGCTCAAGCCATGTTGTATTTGTTATGCATGTAGTATTGATTTAGCTCATTCTTGCTGGTCATGTTTCAAATTCATTTCATGTTTAGGAGATGGAGGAAAGGGGAAGCACCCCTGCTATTTGCAATATATTTTTATGCCTGTTGAACACAAGATTATCTGATAAATTAATAAGACCATGGCTTCTGAGTGCAGAAAGAATAAACCTTTGAAAAGGAGCACAAGTAAGGTAATGAAGTATGTTTAGAAAAGGTTTATTTTTGCCTGATTCCCTACCTCCTGCATGTGAAGACTAGGAGAGTGCTAGTGTTGTAGAACAGATTCACTAGCCATCCAATTAATTGTAAGGCTCTGAACACAATAAGGCAATGCCTGATTGTTCTCTGCATTTAGAAAAGACCGCACTCTTCAACAGAATGCAGCAACAGGGATACCAGAAATAGATGTGACCAGACACCTGATGACAAACAGTGACAAATCCCACTGACACTGCAGTGACCCCTGGTTAGTCAAGATTTAATTAAGGGGTATAATTAAGTCAGTGGAATGGAACACTAATGAGTGTTGATTTTATTTTTTTTTAATATGGGTAATTACACATAAGAATACGAAGTAAGCTAGGCCCCTTAGTATGTCATTAAAGTAAAGAGTATAGAATGACAATCAGAGCTTTAAATATGTCTCTAGTGATTTTTCCTCCTTTGCTGGAATAACACTGGTAGAAACAACACAGCTCCAGTCAAGCATCTGTACAAATGCCAGCAGATGCTACTGGCCCAATCCTGCATGTGTCCAGCGTGTCATTAATGTGACCTTTGTGGCCCAGCGCACACTAGTAAAGTTAAACATGCATGGTTCTGTCTGCCACTGTGTTTGTACTTGTTTGTACCACGCAGGGAGCATGCCAGCTCATTTTCTAACAAGTGACATTCTGTTGCTCTTCTCTTTCAATTAACATCCTCTAGATTTAATTTATTGAGTCTCTTTATTATAGCAAGCAATTGATTACAAGGAAGACATACACTACAGGCCATCCCTGTGACTGCCTGCAGGGTGGGTACAGTTCACCTTTACAGTCAAACAGCACGTTTCCCACAGCAGTGGTATTTTATGCCTGATCTCTGGTTCTCTGGAATTTATTTCTAGGCAGTTGAGTGAGATAGCTGAAATATCTTTATCGATGTGATATTTGCTTAGATTTCAATCAAGACAATATTGTAAAGGAGATTAACTTAAATGAAATGCTAAACGGGTGGAAAACATCAACATGAATGATGATGACAATGGTAGGAAAAAAACAGTTTTCCTATGATCTCTAAGATTTAAAGGAATGCCAGGGCCAGCCTCTGCTGGGATTACTCTATCTGCTCCCAGCTGGTAGCCAGCAGTTCATGACAGCCTTTTATCCGTTATCAAAGCAACAAGTGGAAAAGCAGATCCTCCTGACTGCTAACATTCTGTTCAGTTCTCTTTGTAGAATTTATGTTTCTAAGTCTTTCCTTTTAACAACTCCTCAGATTTCCTTCCTACTGCTGCAGTAGACACTAAATATGTCTCTCAAGTCTCTAACTCACTTGTCTAACTTAGACTCTGCAGGGCACTAATGGAAGAGGGAATAATTGCATTACAACAGGATACATTCTACAGGGACTGACTGAAGTGCAGCACAGTCCCAATCCTGCTCACAATAAGGTGCTGAGCGTTTAGCAGCTGGGTTCAATGACAGAAAAACAGATCCTAATTACTCAAACGATGCACTTGCAGATGCAGCACTTCGATGACAATTTCAGACTGAGACATGAGGTAGGATTAAATTTAATCTACTATCCCAATTTTTATAAGTAGAAATTTCACTATATTGACAGCAAAGCATGCTATATTGAAAATATTTCACGTATGTTCTGTGCTTGCTTTCCTTTTCTACACTTACAGGTAAAAAAAGAATGTAAAATTTGGAGCTATTAAAATATAATTCAGGCTGAATTCTTTCAAACAAAATCTATCCACTGAAACAGAACGGTTATTTGTTATTAAAACAAGTCTAAGTGGATATATAGTAAGAATATACATCACAAATTTAATAAATCATTCTGTCACTGAGTAGTGGGTCTTAGAAACACAATACTATAACAGTTATTACAAGTATATGTAAAAAAATAAAAAGAACAATTTGACTAACAAGCTGCTAAGTAGGGTACATTAAACCACAAAGTATGCTATGAGTTTTTAATTATTTTCTAAACTGTTTTTTAACAAGATTTTCTGTGGCATTTAGTGGGTATGCTGGGACAAAGGATGCTGTGGGAACACCACTGGGTAGGACATACATCAACACCTTTCCTCTATGCACAGAAGCCTCTGCCACATTGCCTGAACCCCTGCTTGTTTTGGCCAGTCTCAGATTATCGGCAACAAAATGGCATGAGCTGGCTATGGGTCTTCAGAATCTTGGTTGAGAAGCAGCAGGTAACGTCACATCTTTAAGAGGTGCCTGTTGTCACCGCTCTGGAGAGGGCGCTGATAAAAGGCATGGGATCACTGCTCTCGCTCTTTCCTGTAAGCTCAAGCGTGTGAAAACCCTTGTGAAAACGAAATACAATAAAAGAAGAGGGCTTGTAAAAACATCACGTAAATGATTTGCCTGCTTTTATCTCTACGCAGGCATGTGTCAGTGTAAAAGAGTGGATTAGGCAGGCTCGCTTCCTTCTGGGCTGTAGACACACGTATGCATAATTGATTCCTGACATCTTCTTCTCCCCCATGCTGTCCCCACGAGGCCACCCCTGTCCAGCTATGTATGAATGAACAGAAGTGTCTTTCATCCCCCACTTGCTTCCCGGTTCAAAAGGAACTACAAAAATAGCAGCAACAAAAATCCAGCAGCCTGCCAGAAGGCCTGCACACGTCCCATTCTTAAAGGCATGTGAAAGGTTGGAGAGCTCAGCAAAATTTTTATGTACGGGAGCAGGCCCAAGGAAAACTCACACGCCATAACCAATTGTGGACAGAGGATCATCTATCAGCAGACAAATGCAGGAACTCCAGAATGTCTCTCCTCAAATGAAATAATATATCTTTGAAAGCCAATGCCCGTTTTAGGCCTGAGGCCCATATATCAAGCCTGAGAGGCTTGTGGATACGCTCCAGGGCCATTAACCTTCCACCTGTTTCCCCTTGTCCTTCAGGATGAGACCCTGCCCTTGATTTTACTCCCTTCCCCTGTTCATCTTCCGACAGAGTGTAAATGTAAAGCAGAGGGCCTGTGAAATAATTCAAAGGCAATGGACCAGGGACATGGTTACAAATCTCTGCCACTGGCACTGTGACTTATGCAGGCAGTTTGTCACACATGAGCCAGGTGACCTCTGTGACATAACAGAGAAAAATATCGCCCGAGATCAAAAGATGAGATTCAGAGCGCTCTAACTAACTCTGGTGCGGGCAGCAGCGGCCCGGGCTCGCCTCCCTTCCTGGCATAGCCAGAGGGTGGGCTGTGCTCCTGCTAATTGAAGCCGCCTCGTTTGCTCACCTCTCTGCCCCTCTAACCATCCCCATAACACCGCCATCAGGACTGGCTTCCTCTTAAAGCCGCTGCTTTCTGAAATGGCTCATAGCTGTGAACTGACAGCAGACAGCAGAATGTTGATCAGCAGATCAAAATGAACACGTACCAATCAGAAACATCAAAATGGCTGAAGAGTCACTTTTGCAAATGAGTCTGTTTTAAGCCAGTAATTTTTTGAATGCTAAGTGACAATGAAGCCTTGCATAAACATGTCCTGCCCTGGTATTGCAGTGAGAAGCCTTCAAAGCCTAAAACATTTACTGAGATTCAATTGTCATGACAATTACAATGAAAGCAGAGTTAGTATCAAAAATGATGTAATGCAACCAGATAACGCAGCATCTGTATTGATTCATATTTTACAAAGAGACATACTACGGAATCACAGTATCAGTCTTTTGGAATAAAGTCTAATCAGATGGATTTTTTTAGAAAAATCTTGAAGTCATTTTTCAAGCAGTGTAGTGTATAGGAAGTTTCCCAGCTGTTTTCTACATTCAGGACATCTCTGCTGGGTGCAGACAAAAGCAGTCTAGTGCGGCGTTTCTCTTCCACTCCCCGTAACCTAACGAACCTAACGGTATGTCCGGTATGGACACTTAATTTTGCCCATTTCATAAAATAAAAAAAAAAAAAAACACAATACAACTGTTGCAGTATCCCAAGCATGATAATGAAATGAGAAATACAACTGTAGATAGATCAGCCTAAACCCCATCCTAATCCTAAATCATTTTGGCACTTGCCACCACCTAGTTGATGAAAAACTCAGTTTAATCCTTGAATATATATAAAAATGCACAGGAACATGCACAACATTTAGTGTGCTACTTACACATGTGCTACGCATTATCTGACTGGCTAATTTCATTCAGTCTTATCATACGCTGACTTTGAACATTTTGTATAGAGTTCAAACTCTCATGCAAAATGATCTGAACGGATAGTGTTCCACTATTAAAGTATTTCTCAATTCACTCAATCTAAAATCATGAAAAATTTGAACTGTGGTTGGGACTTAAAGCCAAGTCATTGCAGTAGTTAAAAAGAAAAGTACATCTGAAAATCATTTCATTGACAAAAGCCTGACATAGATCATTAAACTACTCTGTTGCAGTACACTGCGGCAGTAAATACAGTAAACAGAAGTTATTGTTAAAGGAAGATTACTGTGAAGTGTTACTACATGCTTTTGTAAAAATAAGGCAGTTGCTTGATTTTACAGTGCTAAAATGTTTTGCTCTTCAGTCCTATGATTACACACACCTTTTCCTTTGTTATATATCTCTAAAAGAAGCCTGGCAGAGATACAGTAGTCAGCATCTATATCCAAGTTCTGCCACTGATTTCAGTGAACTCCAATTTAGATCCCAGATGTCTTCATTTTTGAAAATACCTGGAGCATTGCTTTTTGATGTAAAATATAGGTGATATATCCAAGGGTTCTGGAACTCAGATCTTTAGCTCTCATTGAGACTCCTACTGAATATATTCATTTGTATTTAGACCTGATTTCATTTATGCTTTCTGCATCCAGTTTTTGCTTTTTTTCTGATATATTTGATGTATCCCTGTAAAATTAATATTTAATTTATAGAGCACCTAGCCTAATCCATTGTCTTTGACAGTAAGTATGATCTAGTGCATCTTTTTTTGTAATATTCATGAAATTTGGAAATCAAGGCTAAGCATCATATGTTACTCTAATAGAGGATTTTTCTCATTGAAAAGTTTCATCAGTTCTGAATGACCAAATGGCCTGCTAGAATTTCTAGGGCATAAAGAAACTACTTGCAAATGTTACTATGTGTATAAAACATTATGTTGATGTAATAAATCATAACCTTTATAAATAAACACTCTCAGACATACACACAACATCCAGTTCACCCAGTGCAGTGTGCTTTTAACGTACCCACATAATGAACATCAAGCACTTTCTAAGACCAGAAGGTTACAGCACCTTTATTCTGAAGAAGTGAAGTTCTTGTTTTTTGTATATAATTTCTTTTGCCCCAATGAAAAAGCCTTAAATTGTTTGGTTGACATACTATGCGGATGCTCCAAGTCCAACTAATTGTATTTTTTGAGTCCTTAGGCCTCCCTGAATCACTCATATAAAACAAAAGAAAACAAGAAGTTATTTCACATTTTAAAGTAATAATAGTAATTGGGGGCATGAATCATTCCTTACATTCTTTTCCAGCTACAAACAATTTCTGTTTGGACAAGTGCCATATAGTATCGACAGTGACAACAAATCGTATTGTCCAGTGAACATCTGTTTCCGACTCCCACACTGATATTGCAGGTTGGCTACTTCTGAGTTAGTCCTCACAGGCTGCCCAGCCTCAGAGGAACTGGAAATTACTGGTACGTTCAACTTTTATTATTGGAACACAGGAAAACTTTATCATCATGCTGGGAAGTCCTGTATCTTTTGAAATATTATAAAGAGGGTTATGTTAGCACAGAAAGCCACATGTAACAGTTTTTACGGAGGAGAGAAGTGGCTCCTGTGTTCATTGTGTCCCTCAGTACATGCAGATATGCAGGTCTGAGATCAAAATGTCGGACATTTATTTTTAATAACACAAGCAGCAGGGAAAAAATAAATTAAAAAAAAAAGGAGCAGATTCTGTCAGTCTTCCTCAATTATGTAGTACTGTGTCCCATATAAAGTATCTCTGAAGACCAAAGCACAGTTACTAAGGGCAGAGCAGACTGGGGCTTAGTTTGGATTACACAATCCAGCCCTGGGGAATGGTGGTCTCAAAGAAAGAACAGATCTGTTCTGATTTATGTTTGTTGCACCAACAATGAAAGCATCCTATAGAGAAAGACTGTGTTAGCTAGCTAAAACTATAACTGTTTAACAAACACAGACCTAAGCAATGTTTTCAACACTGAGAGGAGTTTGTTAGAATGATCATTGTCATTTTCTTCTGTTCTTAGTTATGCCACCATTTATTATTAGGTCTGGAGTAAAAGGTAAAGTTCTGTTTGGCTGGGACAGAGAAAAAATGAAGTTATATTCTGTACGGGCAGTATGTGCCAGTTTGATAATGCCCAAGCACCTGATCAGTAAATACACAAGCTGGTGTTGGGGTGAGCTGCTGAAAGCTATTCTCTTCGACTGAAAAAGAGGGAGAGAGAAACTCTGCTGAAACTGATATTAATTAGAATGGCCAGCATGCAAAGGAACCAAAGGCAAAACATGCGGAGCTCCCACTAAAGTCAAGAGGAAAAGAGTGCGCCTTAAAGGAGAGGCATGCGAATGAAAGGCAAATGCTGTTCAATGTTGGCAAATGAGCTAGCATGTAAACACTGCCTCTGAGGCATGGCACTTCCCACTGCAAATGCTCCCAATGAAAGTTCAGTCTTAGGAGGGAGTGTTGTGCTATGCTTGCAGAATAAGTACCTATCTCAGCAAGGACAGATCAAAGTAAAATAATTGTCACATGCATATTTCTACGAAAGAGTTATTATTCTTATTGCTGTTTAAAACTCTGTGTTTTAAAAAAGGACCCTTGTTTTCTGAATACTACATCACAAAGATTGCTTTCTGATACTTCTCCTTTTAGCAGTTTTGGATTTCTCAAGGCATAGTAAGTCTGCGCAGAAACTTAGTAATGGGGCCAATATTCAAAACATTGTTGAGAGATTTAGAATCTCAGTCTCAAAGGCAGAAAATTGTCTAATCTTATTTTTCACGTATGATATCAGTGCGTATGTACCTCTCAAAACAATAGTCCAGTACTATTTGTGAGTAGCTGTCTTTCTGTCTCGTTTTCTCCATATAAAGGCAGGAAGAACATCAGTGACTGCACGCTGGTTACAGAAGAAGCTGAAACTATTGTATACCTGGTGACCTGGGCATGAGCTGCAGCGTTAGTTTTGGCTTCCACTTGCACACCAGATAATTGGTTTTGGTGATTTTCACTGAGCTACAGGAGTAAGAAGATGAAGTGGAGACTGCAGGCCTGCATGACCACCCACTCTAGGCCTTCTCCTCAAAGATTTCCATCTTTTCCTGAAAGGCTGTGCAAGGAGTTGAAGAGAGTGTTGGTGAAGCACACTGAGTGTTGGTGAACTGCTGCACCCTCTGTAGGTCTGTGCAGCCCATGGCCACAAATAGCCCCAGTTACTGCTGCCCACGTACTGACTGTGCCGCTAACGTAATTCCCAGCAAGGAGAAAGGAAAAGAAGAGCCAATAAATAACAAAAAGGGGATTTAGGAACAACACATAGCAAATGAAACTTAAACACTTGAGCCAGGCAGCTCTACGGAAGAAAACAGGAAACTGGCAGATGCTGTGCGAGAAACTGGAAATGCGCTACTCAAGATCTTAACTTGCACTTCTTGGACACTGCAGTTCTCATCAGCCTCACTGAATTGTTCTTCCAATAAGCAAACAAAACCAGACCCATAAGCACAACCTGGCTTAACACTGAACATCACCATATGCAAGACTGACTTCTTCAGCTCTCTGCTTAGGAGCAGCTGTAGGTACATGTTTATTTCCTCGTACAGGGAATTCTTGCCACTGCATGGAGAGGTTCCCAGCGCTCTGTTGCTCCTACAGACATTTCCCCCAAAACTTTTAAGAGGGATGAGATGGAATAGTGGATGACCAGACAGACACCCCTGGTGCCCCTCCAAGGGGCTGCAGTGAGTTGGTTCAGGGACCAACCATGACTCAGCACCACTGGCCATTGCTCATTGCTCAGGATGAATGACAGGAGTGCAGTAAGTGTTCCCCAGTAAATACCGAATGGTTTCCAGATGGAACAACCAGAGGGTGCTGACTGTAACACCGGAGTAAGGACACAACTCTTCGTCACATCCAGTGTCACTTAGTCGGGACGATGTTTCCTGTATTCAGCAAACATGCCGGTAAAAGAATTTCCTTGGCATGGAGACAACTTGGAAATGTCCTTTTAAAAATCAGTTAATACCAACAGAACTCATGAGCTAGCTGGAACCACTTCCTATGCTATGGAAAGAACACTTGAATAAGGCTAACCAAGACATTTCACCCTCCCCACCTCCCCCCTCCCCATCTATTTCTGGATGTCTTCTTTTGTTCACCCTTTGCTAATTATAGAGGCCTTGCTTAGGTTATATTTATAGCCTTAAAAGAGTTGCCTGACTTTCAGAACACTTTATTCATGTATATTTCCTGTGTTTATTGTTGCCTTCACTAATTTTTTAAATTAAATTTACTTGATCCAAGATTTTATTTAGCAACAAATATCAAAGTAACTTCTCTTTCAACAAATGAAGAGCTGTATTTAGATGCAAAAAAAGCATTTTTCTATTTCTGAATTTCTGAAAAAACGATTTTAGTTTCTTTCCATTTCCGAGTGATGAGTACGATGGGCAATTCCAGAACTGGACAAAATGCATTTTCTTTTTTTGCTTTTTTTGCTTTTTTTTTTTTACTAGTTTGTACCTATAAATGTATATATATATGTAAATGTATATGTGTATACACCTATATCTCTATACATCTGTATCTATAGATACAGATACATAAGCATATATAAAACTACAACAGTTGCTTTAATGCTTGAGGTGTTCCCATAACGGTGTTGTTTATCAGCCCAGCCTGCACCTGCAGCCCCGAGCTACCAGCTACAGAAGTGGAAAAAAGCTACTCAAGGTGTCCAACGAAATCGTAGCTTCATTTTCCTACTGGAGCCGTTTTTTCTCTCGAGTTCTCCTTCTTACACCCGCCCTTCCATTTGTTCTGGTGTTGCTCTGCAGACATGCCTGCAGCATTGCTGCGTGTACCAGCAACTTTTATTTGCTGCTCAATCCTGCAAATAAAGACCGCGGCGCCCTGCAGCCGACCAGGGCGAGCAGCGGCTGCCCGCCCCGCACGTGGCGAGCGGCTCGCTCCCCGCTGCCCGTCCTGGCGGGAGAAGCGCGGCCTGCAGCCTGAGGCGCGTGCGAAGTGAGCGGTCTGCAGCCTGCAGTCCGCGGAGCGCAGGAAGAGCGCGCGGCTTGCAACCTGCAGCCTGAGGCGCGCGGGAAGAGCGCGGTCTGCAGCCTGAGGCGCGCGGGAAGAAATGAGCGGCTTGAGGCGTTCGGGGGTAACCGCTGTGTGTAAACGCTTATGCTTCGTGTCGCTTCTAGAATGCGGGTAAGATAGCACTTAAGCACGATGGGTCGTGATTTAGCGAGCGTTAGCTGACTAAAGCTGCCGTCTGTCAGCGTGCCGAAATAGTTGGCAGCCCGGTGAAGATGGCGGTACTCTCAGCTCGCTTTTAACCGGCGATTCCATCGGCGGCGTCACCTCAGCGCACGGCTGTGCTGCACGTGTTCGGTGCGCGGGTTGTGTGCTTTGTCACGAGGGTCAATGCAGAGCTTCGCTGCTCGGCGGTTGTCCCCCGAAACGACCTTCTTGGTATTTAATGGATTGATGGAATGCTGCGATGTATTGGGCGCTTTCCTCTTGCACCAAAACTCGCTCTTTGTTGAGGCTTTTTTTTTTTTTTTGCACCTTTGCCTACAGGTGGGGGGAAAGTAAGCGACTGAATCTTGTTTGCAGAGCGCGGAATTGGTCTTTGTTTCCATTTATATGTAGCCTGGCACAGATTCGGATGCTTTTAACCTGAGGCACTGAAATGGAGTAAGCTGTGACTGCTTGGTCGGTGAACGAAACAAAGCGGTGCATGGCTGTACTTGTACGGAGATAAAAGACTGATTAGCGCGGGCTGGGCAAAGCCTGGGAGCTGAGAAGCAGTGCGCTGGGAGGTGTGAGTGCTGTCTGCTGCTTGCTGTCACTGCTTCCATCTGAAGCTTTGCTTTGTAAGAATTTTTAAATCAGAAATGGAAAAGACTGAAGTCCTCTGCTGTGTTCCCGGGCCTATAAAGCTGCAGAATGCATTTAATGCTCTGAATTGTCTTTTTTTTCAGATGCTGTGCTTGCACGTGGCTGCCATGAGGCCATACCTGTTGTTTCATTAAGCTGTGGTTATTTAGATCTCTTAGTTTTTCCTTCGTAAATCGTACTTTCCTCTGCTTTTTCTCAGCATTTTCAAGCCCTAGAGCGGGGTGCATTAGGTGTGCCTTAGTATGAAACCTATTGGCTCCACAGTGCTGTATGAGCAAAAGTGACCATCACTGATCTGAAACAGCTTATCTCTATACATGGAACTATAAATTATAGTGAATTTATATTATAGAGCTTTGGCAGGGTTGGTAGGTGTTGGAGGCAATGCAACAGTAGGAAGTCTGAGTGACTTCATTATTGCTAACAGGAGAATATCCTTATATCTAAACAGCCCAGATATAATTATAGAGGCAGACTTTCACTGTGCTTAGGAACTATCTCATATGAACAGAAATTGGTGTTGTACAAAAGCACTGTATTAGAATGATAGGAGTGTCATACAAAGGCACTGGACCTGAATGAGACAATTTCCGCAGAGCTAAGAGCCATGATCTTCCTACATAAGACTTGGTGCCTGCTTCTAAGAAATGCAGTGATTTATAAGGGGAGGGGAGGGCTGTTTTTGTGGCAGGAACTTCCAAGTTCGGCAAACCATCATCATATGCAAGTTCTGAACAGCAGTGTTGGTAGTTCTTTTTTTTTCATACTGCCCTATAAGAGTGCGTTTTGCACCTGGATGATCTGGATAATCTGGCACTGCTGTCAGCTGTCCTGTGCTTCTAATCGTGATCCTGCTCTTTTGAAGGAAAAAACTGAACTCTGATGTTAAACTTCCACTTTGTATAACACAAATGGCACCAAGTTGCAGATGGATATGCATGTGCAGCTCATCCTTCCTGCCAAGGCTGCAGTGGGAGATTCAAGCTATCAAGCAGGAGTGGCTGCAGCTGCAGACCTCCCTGTATCCATACTACAGCCTGCATCTATGCTTGCTATAAGCATTAGGATGCTCAGTTTTTTCTGTCTAGTAATAAGTGGCAAAATATTGCATAGTGGCTGTTTGTGGGAATGGAAGAAAGCTTGCTGCAGTGAACTGCAGTGGGAAAATACACTTGCTTGCTAGAAGTGACAGGCTTTCAAAATGCACCCACATGAAGCACGGTAGCTTTGTCTCAGCTTGCTGCTGAACATCCGCCAATGGGTGGGAAAGTGACTGACTGCAGAGTGCTGAGTTCAGCCTCCTGCTATCAGAGGTGACAGCAGCATATGGCAAAGTAGACTGCTTTGGCATGAATGAGCATAGGAGAATGCTGTCATCTTTTTACCCTTCGAAAAGGCACCAGAGGCTTGGAAATGAACAAGCAGTTTAGGAGGGCTATCAGACAACACTCCTGCATGCTGGAATACTGCGTTTAGTCGCAGGCTTTGTTCAGAAGAAGTCAAGAAGATCATCACATGGACTTCTAACAAAGTGCTTCCTATACAAGTTTCAGTGGGGCGGGAGGTATAATTCCATGCTTCATTAAGCCTGGGTTTTCTGGTGAGGCTTCTTTACACTGCAGTCATTTCACTATTTCTTTCCACGTGATCTCAGAAAAAGAATTATTTCTTACTATGAAACACACTTAGTTAAATCAAATTAATGTTTCTAATGCAAGTAACTTGTTGGGTCAGTAAGACGCATGCTTTCCCACTTCCCCCAACATTTAGAAAGTTTGAGAAATGGTGACTTTTTTTCAGATCCCAGTATGCTCAAACCAGCCCAAAAATCAATAGCTGCGTATGACACCACGCTCTGTAGTCAGACTGCTGATACTAAGGGAAATCCTCAACCTCGGTTTCTCACTGCTTCCCTGACTGAAAGACTCCTATGGCAGTTTTATTTCATCAGCTATGTTAGTTACATTTCCTGCCCTGATAAATGGATGCTACAAAGTCCAAAAGCACTTCAAGTTATCAAATTGCCTTTGATTACTTAGGTCTAAATAATATTTCAACCTTTTATCACTCTGAAGAAAAACTTTTAAGGTATTCCACTACTGATATTTTTTTTTTCTAAAGAATAAAACTTCCCTCATCTCTATGTATTTGGTTTAATAATTCACTTTCTGTACCTTAACTCATTATTTTTCTGTGCACTTCTTGATATTTAATTTCATGGAGATTGAAGTTTAAAATTAACCATGATGTATTGAATATTATTATTACTATATTTATCTAGATGTGTTTGATGTGATAAGTAAGAGGGACTCCAGTGCTTCTGTTGACCCAGTTCACACTAAGTTTGCACTGTTTTAAGAGATGATTTGAAACTCTGCTAATATAGTTGTGTTTTTGAGAAACACGTAATACAAAACTGAGCACCTGTTTGCTTATTAGCTGCCAAAACATCTGTATTGCCATTGTACAGTGGAAGTCCTGCAGACAGGTCCTTTGGAGAAATGTGGGTGAAGCATTTCTTTGAAAGATGTGTTTCCAGCTAATGGACAGATGTGTGCTTAGTGTTCCAGAGCTGGTGCTCTGACATCAGTGAATGGCCTAAGTCAGTTGGCAAACTCAGTGAATGGTTTTAGGATGAACTTCTTCAACATGAAGTATGCTGGCTCTTCCTGCAATCATTCACTAATTGGGCTTGTGCTCACGTAGTACTTTGACCTGTGACATCCCCACTAAAATAAGCAAATAAGTCAAGGTAGTATTTTTATGTGAGTCACAGGTTCTTTAATGCCTTTTTTATAACTATCAACGTTCAGTGAATTTTCTGATCCTCAGCCATGTGGAAGTATCCTGAGGACTATTCTCCAGTGCAGGCTTTATTTTCTCCTGCCTCAAGTGGAGACTGCTTGCTTTTATGGTTTGAAGAATCCTTTGGAAGTAGTTGCTGAATTTTCCCTGCTGTGAGCTGATGAGGAAAGACCAGTCCCCTGGAACTGTCTGCATCCTTTCTTGGGGCCAGATAACCTTTGGACTCTAGAAACTCTTGCAATATTTTCTTTTTAGCTTTGTACAGAGACCTTTCACATGACTCAGACAGCTGGCTACAAATTTGGCATCCCTGGGGCATTCCTGAGTTTTCATAGCTGAGGATAAGGTAGATATATCTTACTTTTATGTTTACTAAGCTTTCAGCAACTCCAGAATAGCAAAGGTCTTCCTCACTGTTAGTATTATCACTGTACTCGGAGGTTTTCTGTGTTCATACTTTGTCTATACAGAAACATTTCTTTTGATGCAAGAATTGTGTGATGTCAAACCACTTTTCTAATGTAATTACTAATTAAAGAGTATCCCTACTCCACAAGACAGGTGCATGTTTGAGATTTTAGCAGATGTTGAAATGCAGGTTATTAGACTGCAGCTTGCTGCTTTGGCTCTTACTCTGGCATTGTTACTCATTCCAACTAGTTTGCTTCATTAATGCTTCCGTTAACTTCTGATACCCAATATGAAGATGGAAGGTTTTGCACTTTAACAAATATGATCTTTACATTACATACTTTTAGAACTCATACAAGGGTACCTTTTAATGCTATGAATTGTTTCATTATTTGAAGCTGTTAAAATTTTAGTCTTAGATCTGCTAATGCACTTGTATATCTTATCTGGAATGCATCTGATGGTTTGGTTTTCATGTAGAAGAGCCAGAATAATAGGAAAATACTTCAAGCAAATATATATTTCCCAGAGTAGGTAGGGAACAAGTTAACTGTTTTGAAAATCTATTTGAATCTTCCTCATAATTACCTTTTCCTTCCTTCTGCATTTACAATCTCTGTCATATCCTTAAGTCCTTTTTTTACTCCCCACAGGTACCCGTGTTCTCCAGAGCAACCTGAAATAGCTGTTGCTACACTGATTGGAAGGAGCTGACAACATGGATGGACAGAAAGGTCAGGAAAAATTTCAGTTCTGATTCTCTCTTCTCAGCTGCAAAGAGTTGATGCTACCTGGTACTGGTGTGGTGTCTGATCTAAACGTGCTGGTAAGACCTCAGGCTGAAACGTTGGAAGTTCTTAGCGTTGTTGTAACCTTGTTCCTAAGTGATGGACTTCTGAGTGTGATGCTGTTCTGGAATGCTGTACAGTTTAGCAGATATTGTCCAATTAAGAAAAATGAGCAGGGCATGCCACAGGATGCAAAGCTAACTGGAGGTTCTACGATACCAAGGGCACAAATACTGAAAAGAAGCCATTCCCTCTGATAGATGTAGCCAAAGCCTGTATGCCGGGAGTTTCTAGAACATATATGTATGTTGTTAGAGATCTGTGTGTATGAAGTTGTATGCACGTACTGGGAGAGTTAGGAACAGTTTATCAGCACTTTCATGAAACAGATTTCTGCACCTTTTATGTCCACACTAGTAAGCGTGCATTAGTTGAAAGGTATCAACCAGCCTGAGGTTAGAAATGAAGACCATCTCTGAGACTGTTCCCAGCACAGCACATTGAATGCCTAAAAAATCTGCCTACAGAGTAAGCAACGGAACCATGAAAAGTAAATATTGCTCAAATATCTTTTCATATAATCACTTTAATCATAACTGTAATTTTATGGCAGATCGTGATAACTTAAAAATCCTTACACTGAATAATATCTTCTGCAAATCTCAGTAATTTTGTAAAACGATTACTCCAACCTTAAGAACTGAATGGGTTCAAAGTTCCTGGTTCCTGACTTTAAGACATAGTCTCTTGGAAACGTATTCTGTTTGTCATTCTAATCTGAACATTATTTAAGATGAGAAGCATGGCTTACTAAAAGATTATAAGCAACATATGGCAAACAAACAAAGACGTGACAGTTTTTACTCCTTTTTGATCCATTTTCTTTTCTCCCCCGAGTAACTTCTTCCCTTTTTTCTCTTAATTTAGGCTGAGTTTATAATAGTTCCTTCAATCATTGTCATGAAAATGTCTGAGAACAAGTGGAGTTGTATGTACAACATATACAGCTCACTTTTCTTGTAGTCATGGGCTTTATTTCTTGTGTCTGAATCATTAAGGCTGTGATAGAAATGCTGCTGTGGCAAGCATCCTGACTGCAGATCTTTAATGGGCTCTCCCCTCTGTGCTCTTGATACAGGTAGATTCAGTTCTCAACTTACATAGTTATTGTTTTATTTGGATGTTTTATTATTTTTCTTTTGCTCAACAATCAAGAAGTTAGGAATCAGAAAACTTTGCAGAGTTCAGCAGCAAATAGTTACAGCAAAAACATCTCTGTGTTGCAGGAAATTCAGTTAACTGCCAGTATAATAGGGAAGTTTGGACCTAATATAAGTTTCTCGTCTTGTGTTTGATTATTTGTTTGTTTTTTGAGGTGAAAGGTGTTTTATTCATTTCGGAGCTAACTTCTAGGTTGAGAGGGTGTGGCTGATACCACATTTCTGGCTTCTGATTTCTGTGTCAGACCTGACCGCAACAAACAACAAAATTGCCTTAAGTGACATCTGACAAATGTGTAGGGGGAAATTTCTGTCCACCAGAGAGCTGTGCGTAAGGATTGGGTGTACTGAGGAGTCCAACTGCCTAGTGTCCATAGAGAAGAGCCTAAAGGTAGTTGTAGATGATGTGGAGTACAGGAGTCCCCGGTGTATCAGTAGTGATAAGTACCAAATGAGTCCTAAAGATACTTTCTTCCTCCTTGCTATCTGTTATGTGTATCCTGCTTACAACTTAGCCTTCATGGTTAACTACATGTATACATACAAAATAATAGCCCAGTGAGAAAGTTAATATTCCAATATGCACTTAAGTAGGGAGTGAACATAGGTGGGCAGAGATAAGGTTACTGTGTTACTTGAGGTGATAAAATAATTATGTAAATGAGTGCAGAATGGTAACAGGCATTCTTCAACTCTGAATACAAGGCAGAGAGAGGCTGAAATGGAAGGAGTAAAATTTGTGCTATTCCTATGGAGTTAAACAACTATTAGGATAAACAGTAAAATAGAGAAGAGTAAAACTGAAATCGGCTTATTGCAGACTAAGATGAAGACGGGTACAAATTTCTCACCATAACAGCTTGCTTACTTAAAGCCAGGTAAATTAGAGGTGCTTGGGGAAACAGATAAACCATGCTTTCTTGCTCAAAGCACAACATTAAAAATCATCTTTCTTAAATAATACAATGTGAAATTGTTACCTACCTTAAGTTCTCTAAAAAAGATGCTACTCCTAGCCCACTCGACGATGGAGAATAAGGTTTGGTCAGCCATTTTACACATGAGCCCAAACGTGTTGAGCTTCTCGTGTTTGCTTCTGTTGGCTTGCTCTTGCTGCAGATAAGCCATGATCTTAGCTTGGACTTGCGGTTCGTCTGGCTCACATTTCAGGAGTTCCAATATCAGATGCGGAATACTTGCTGGTGAGCTTGTTTGATAACCATCCATGTATGAGTAGCCCATTATTGACTCTGGTGAGCTAGTGTAAGGGTCGGGGTACTCGGACTTGATAGCACGGCTTGGGAAGTGGCCATACGTTTGGTAACCTTGCAAGCTGCCATGGGGTGGCATCGTCATACTAATTGGAGAGGTTACAAAGGGGCTTCGGTCATAGTCTGTAGGAGGCAAGGCAGTATGGTTCAGAGGTAGGCCCTTGGAGGCAGAATGGATGTTCTGGATCGCAGAAGATATTGTCAGGTCGGTTGGCATAGCTTGGATCACCTGAGTCATGGCTTCCAGTTTAAGTCCGTTTGCTCGGATGAGAGCTTTCTTCTGCTGCTTCAGCGCCCTGTCTCTCTTGTACATCGGTCCAAACTTGTTTCTGCCGCCGCGCATTCGGTCAGCTCGCACGGCTGTCAGGGGAGAGGAAGAAGTAAATCATAACAAAAACTGGAAATGGACGTTCCATAATGAAGCGCACATTAGGGCAGGGATAAATGTAGACATGGAACTCCTTGTTTTATTTCATTTTTTTCAAATTCAAAGTAGTACTTACTCCTAAAGAAGGAGTTATTTGATTTAGCAAGTGTCACTTATTTCTGATAACTGAAATAGCGTATGCACATTGCTAGCTTGGAAGGACTGCTCTTTACAGTGATTAAGACACGGGGACAGACACAGTGGTTGGCTACAGGAATTTCACACCTGCTATGGGATCATGGGGAGATCTTACCATATATTTGGTTTATGTCAAGTTGCTATGTCATTAAGAAACTAGGGCTGATGTCCAGAATATGTCTGAGACATAGCCAGTAGACCACAGTGCCTCATTATGGTCATTCCATTAGAACATCTGAAACAGAAATTGTGAAATGTTCAGTAGTCACAAAGGAGAGAATGTCTTTTTTTTCCTGGCAAAAAGGAAATACTTCCTTTGGAAGATTCCGTTCAGGCTGGTGTGTGACTTTAAGAAATTTCTAGGTATCTGAACAGCTCTACAGAAATGTTTGGCTGCAGCTGGAACGCGCAGAGAAAAGCTGCCAGCCTGCTGCCTTCCACGTAGAAGGAGGAAGTGACACTACTGGCGCTGTTTTGGCTTGTAATATGTCTGGAATTAAAAATAATTAAAACAAATCCACGTCAACAGCTGCCTTGGGAGTCACGCCGGTGGTCTGTCCTAGCAGTGACTGTCACCGTGCTGTACGTGTCATGGAATAGAGAGCAGCTCTCGCCAAGCCCACCTCGCCCAACGGCAGTTACACTGCGAGAGGGACCTTTGACAGCCGGGTGACATGTGGGCACTGCTGAGATTGCTGGAGGTTAAGTTCTTGAGCTTTTTATCTTAGGGATTAGTAGGACATTAAAAATTTATTCTGGATGCTGAATACACGTAATACTGTGCATAATCATAAGGACTTTAACGTTTAATGATTCTTTATTTTTTGGCGCATGGTAATTTATGAACAAGATTTAAGGCTTTAAGGCTGTTTATATATATATATCACTATCAGAGAAATACACACATAAATGTCACAGGTATTTACAGTCACGGAAGCACGTGTTGTTAACAATTCTCTAACGAGAGGAAAAGAAGTTGTATGGGTGTACAGCCAAGGGAGTTGGAGTACACAGTACACTTCTAAAGCACCTTTAAAACTACGTGCACCTTACTTACGTCTGCAGTCAAAATGTTCCTAATAATGCTGCTGAATGTTGGTTTTGAGTGAAATGCAGAAAACTAATTAAATCACAGTGCTGCCAAATGTAACTTTAAGTCTGCATGCACAGTGTCCATCCAGGTATCCAGAATTATCAGCTACATGGCAAATTCTATTAGCAAATGCTCTTGGTGTAACTCCTACAGAAGTTAGGGTGCATTGCATGCAATCACAGAAGCACAAAAATTGCACCTGTACCATTGCCCACAATTGAGAGGAGGTAAAAGTAGTTTATGCCATTTATCCTTGTTCTCTGCCAGCAAGGGGAAAATGACTCCCAACGTCTGGTTATTTTACTGCTTGAATTTGGATGTGTGTGCAGGGTTTGGGATGTGTAGTGCAGCATCAGCGGTAGCTGAGGCTATGGGCAGACAGAACAGTGTTGAATTCATCAGATTGCAGAGGGCTGATTATTCTGTTGATCTTCAGTTATAGCAGAAGTTTTCCTCTGCCAAACTCAGGTGATTGGGGCTTGTCCTTTATGGCTCCCTTAATGGTTTATTGTATCCCTTGTTGGTCTGATTCTTCCTTGTTAGGTGTCTCAGGTAAATGCCATTTCAGCACAAAAGAAGAATAAGGAATTTAGAAGGATGTGCTTGGTTAAGTAGAAATGCTTTCTGCTTTGAAATCTCAGTTTATTTTATTTATCAATGTTAAAATCAACTTGAGTCTCACATTTGAATCTCAGTGACATATTTTCATTTTCTTTTCTCAAAGGGCATCGTATCCTCTTCATTCCTCTCTGTACAGGACAGAGCCAAATGAAGTAAAAAAGTATACTTTGAAGTCCTTATTCTTCCATTGGTGATAACATCTCAGGTGTAGCACCACGAAAAATACAGGACATAACTTTAGAAGTTTTTGGTCCTTAATCCCAAAAGCAAGTCGCTGTAAGAAAGGACTTGTATATTCACTCTCTCTTTTTGTGCCATATTATCAGAAGATAATACTATAAAAGGAACCTGGATAAAATAGAAATAAGATCACATCACTCTAACAAAGAATGTCCAAAACCGAGATGCCTCTTACATATTTAGTGTAATCTAAATTAAATCCTTTTCTAAAGCTGCAGAACTAATTTCCACTATCTGGAGCCCTTCATTTGCAAGGTTGGAAGTACTGAAATATCCAAGTACGTACATACATGAAAATGGAGTGTATGGTTTTGGCAAGTTTTTGGATTTTTTACCATTTTACCATTTTCTTGTTATAGGAAGCCTCAGTCTCATTGAACACAAGCCACCTTTTACTACAACTTTAAAACTGTGCTGTACAGCATAATGTTCATAAACCAGCGTTTATCATAACGGGTACTGCTGCAGCTGGTGTGAGCAGGGCTGGGGCTCTTACCTTCTAGTTTCATTCCAACACTGAGGCATTTTTGAAATCGGCAGTAAGGGCATCGCTTCCTCTGGGTTTTGTCAATCTGGCAGTTCTGGTTCTCTATACACGTGTACCTCTTGTTATTCTGCACCGTCCGCTTAAAGAATCCCTGCATGGGAGATAGGAAAGTCAGCCCTCTTGCTTGAATGGTGTGTTTCAGCATTTCATTGCACAGAATGCATTGTAACAGACTCTTCTTACACAGTTCTGCAGTTGGGTTTAAATGAAAGTCAGGAAAGAAGCACCAGACCCTACAGGAGCTTCTCTTGAGCTAGGGCTCTGCCTTCTGGGCTTGCATCAAAGCTTAGCAAGAGGCTGTAGGCAGTGTGGAAGGAGAGGCTGGGCAGCTCCTTCTGCATGACTTAATTGTAAAATAAGTGTTCCCTTCAAAGCAGTTATCTGTAAAATAAGTAGGAACACTGTGGCAAAGATGAAAACAAGCAGAATACTTCTGGTGAACGTGTATCCCAGTGGTGTGTGCTAAAGGCATAAGTGCTTGTTATTCAATTCTCATTGATTTTGTTTTAATGAAAATATAATGTGCCAAGTTAGTTTTGCCGTGCAGCTAAGTGTTTTAAATTGCTTTGTTCAAACCATGGAGCTTCCTTACAGTGCATTACTTAGATGGCTGTAAAGAACTTAACAAATTTTTACCTGACAAATTGGTCACGCCATAAATTCATGTATATTTAAACTTGAGTGTAACAAAACCGTGCAGATAAATTAATTCAGAAATAGTTAAAGGCGGTTACCTTTACAAAAACGTTATTCTCAAAATAAGGAACAATTGAAAACAAGTCATACGTTTGTAGCTTTGTGTCAGGTGAGCTCTGGCAGTGTCTGGCTGCTGTAAGAACAGCCGAGTCACCACCGTCACAGAAATGTACCGTATAGCACCGAGGGATGGGAAATGGTACAGCTGCATGAGACTGTGAAAGTGAGCTGTGCTGAGGAGACTCTGGCTTTGTCCTCCGGGAAAAGAAATAGCCTAAGCGTACCTAAATCAACGGAGATCGATATTTGGGACAGTTACGAGTAAAAGTTATGCTGTAACTACGTCACTTTACAACAGCGAAACACTTTAAAGTAACACTAAAGCTACGAAAACAGCCCACATTGTTTCTTCCCTTTTGTGCAAATGAGCTCTCTCAAAGACACTTCTAATCCTACAGCGTTTTGGTGCTTAATTTTTCGTGAGAATCTAGCAAGAAACACATTAGAAATAAGCCCAACTATTAACTGCCTTAGTTTGTCTTTTTTTGCTTATTTTGAAAGTTTTTTTGCTGTACTTCTGTTTGTATGAAGCAGTGAGTACAGCACCTTGCAGCTCTCGCAGGTGAGCAGCCCGTAGTGGTACCCCGACACTTTATCTCCGCACACCGGACACAGCTCCTCCAGGTCTTCGTCGTAAGAGTAATTCACCATTTTAAACTGAGACACTGGGAAGAGGAGAAATAGCACGTTCTATTAGGATTTACGTTAACAACTCGCTTTTTTTCTGCTACTGTTCTAGAGGAACAGTTCTCTTTGAAGTACAGCAGAAAGTATTGCAGAAAGTTCGATGTTTCAGAGTACGGCTGGCACTGCAGTGTGCAACTTTTGCCCAACAGCAAAGCCGTGTGGCTCTGAACAGGTGAAGCCAAACCCCTCGGCTCCTCACGCTTAGTTCTCAGTATTTATGTTCGCGGAGTGCTCTTAACTCAGCGCCTAGCTGAGGGAATCACGAGCTTAACGAGTTCGTTTAAATCCGAGAGTGATCGGGAACGGGCTTTAAGAAAGTGCAGTGGAAAGATGAAGCGTCACCGCCGTATTTAAAGTGACTCGGTTGTTTCCTTTAAAGTTTTCTTTCAACATCAGCCTGCAAATATTTACTTAGCCTAGGCTCGTATCTTACAGCCCAGCACTTTTGTGCCGCGCTGCAGTCAAGTTACTTACTTGCTAAGCGGGAGCTCGTGGGCTCGGGGCGACTGCCGCCCCCCGCTCCGCTCCGCAGCCCGGCCCCGAGCCGCAGCGGGAGCGCTGCCCGCAGCTCCGACCTGCCTCAGCCGGGCACGGCGTCGCGCTCAGGCTCGGCGCTGCCGCCCGGCCCCGGTGGCGCGGGCAAGGAGCGAGTCCCGGCTCGGCACCGGCGTCCCTGGGTGTCGGGGGCCACGCGCCCGGCGTTCGGGCCGCTCTGGGAAGGGGCCGGGGAGCCGCCCGGTGGGCGCACGTCGGGCTGAAGGCGGGCGCGGAGCGCGGTCGCTCGAGTCGGGCTCCCTCCGAAGAGCCCGCTCGGCCGCTCCGGCGGGCGATTCACGGAAAGCGAGCCCGTCCCGAGCGGCGCCGCCGATTTCCCTCCCTGGACCTCGGGTCGGCTGCGGCGGAGGGTTCCCGAGCGGTCGCGGGAGGCACCGGGCGCGCAGCGGCGGCGCTCGGGGCGTCGCCTCCTTCCCGGTAGCCCCGCTGCTGCCGCGGGTCGCGGGCGGCGGAGCGACCGTAGCCCGCCCGAAGCGCCCCGGGGGGAGCCCTGCTGGGGGCTGCGGGAGCTGCGCGCCGGGGCATGAACCCGCCGGCAACGCGGCCGGGGCAGCGGCTCCGGGGCGGCCTCGGCACAGCCGGAGTCACCGCCTGCCAGCGGCGTGGGGCGGACGCGGGGCGGTGGCGGACGGGGGAGGAGAGAAGCCCGGCCCTCCCCTCTGCTCCCGCGGCTGCCGCTCCGGGATCCGGCGCTGGGACCGAGTTGTCTCTCCTCGCAGGAAAAAAAAAATAAAAAAATAAAAAAACAACCAAAAAAAACCCGAGTGGGAAAGCAGGGGTTTTCCGAGCGCTTGATGGGGAGCCTCCTCTGCGGGCGAAGAAAGGGGCGGGCGGGCCGCCCCCGGCACCTCTGAGCCCCCGGCCCACCCCACTCCTACTTCCCTGCGGGCTCCCGGGAGGACGGAGGACGGCTTCCGAAGAGCCGCGGGGCAGGACCCGCCGCTCGGGGCAGGCAGGGGGCGGAGCGGGCAGCTCCCGTTCACGGGGCCGCGGGAACCGATCCTCGCAGCCCCCGGCCCGGCCCGGCCAGGCGAGGCGCTTCCAGCTCGTGCGTCCCGCCGTCGCCCGCGGAGGGACCCGGAATGGTGCACGCGCGCCGAGGCTCCGGGCGAAGTTTCCCCCGCGGCCGCTGCCACCTGTGCTGTCCCCTCGGGCCCCGCGGTTGGCACGCGGGCTGTTCTCCCGGACTGTTCTGCGCGGCTCCGTCGCCGTAAACTTGGCTATAGTTTCGGGCGGAGTGGGGATGGGACGCCAGCGCCGGTGTCCCTCGGGCGAGGCTCCCGACCGCCGCGGCCGCGCCTCCCGGCCGGGCCCTACCGCGATCCAGCGCCGGTGATTCGGTGCCCGAGCCGCGAAGGCGCGAGTTCGGCGGAGCTCGCGGGCGGCAGCCCTAAACTTTTTTGGCAGGACGCGGGGGCGGTTTGCACGGGTGGGGAGCCGAGCGTGCGCGGAGGGGGAGAGCCGTGCAATTCCCCCCTTACCTTGCATGTTTTCTGGCATCTGCCCCTGTTCCCCATTCGACCGGGCGAGTCCCAGGGCCTCCGTCTCCACTTTGGGCAGCATGACAGGGCGGCTGCGGGCCGGGCTGGGGGCTCCGTGTCTGTCCGCGGCACCGGCACCTGGACACGGCAGCACAGATTTAGCGGGACCGCGGGGCGCTCGGCGGCCGACGCCTCTTCTTCCTCCTCCTCCTCCTCTTCCCTCCCTCCGCTCCGCGCCGGCCCTTGCCCCGCTGCAGCGGGAGCGCCGAGCGGCCCCGGCCGCCGGGAAGCGCCGCCGGGTGCCCGCGGCCGGGAGAGCCGCGGAGCGGTTGTCGGTCTGCAGGCGGCGGGGGCGGGGGCGGAGAGGAGAGGAGGAGGAGGAAGACCGGGGGGTGTCGGAGAGGAAGGAGCGACCCCGGGAGCCCGCAGCAGCTCCGCCCGGGGCTCAGCACGGCGGCAGCCCGGCGCCCCGATCCATGCGGAGAGGCGCAGTGCACGGGAGCGCTCTGCCGCCGCCGGTGCCGCTGGACAGGGTTCCCACCCCCGGTCCCCTCCTCCCTTCCTCCCTCCTCCTCCTCCTCCCCCTTTCCCCCGCCACAAGTGCGGAGGTGCCGAGCCGGGACCTCTCGCCCCGGACCCGTGGGGAGGCGCTCCCGGAGCCCGGAGGCCGCGGGGGCTTCGGCGAAGGGGGGCACCGACACGGAACTCGCAGCCAATACGGCGGAGGAGAAGCGAGGACACCCCCGCGCGACACACGCGCGCACACACGCTCGCACACAGCGTGATCGCCCCCCGCCCGCCTGTTGGCCGGGCTGCGGGCCGCAGCCGAACCCGCCCGCCCCAGAGCAGCCCGACAGCCCTCGGCCCGCCGCGCGCCCCGCTGCAGCTCCCCTCTGCCTCCCGCGGGACCCCCGGCGCTCGCCTGTCTCCCTGCGGGGGGCGGGGGGGGGACGGGCAGCGGGAACCTCGGCGTCTGGGGAACCCCGGCCCTCGGGACCCGATGCCGCCTCTCTGCCCCAGAGCCTGAATGTAGAGGGCGGGAGCTCGCCTATCTATTCTGGCTCTTAGCGTCTCCTTTCCCTAAAACTTCTTGCGAAATCGATCAGTGCCGGTTGCACCGTTTGCACAAAATCCGATGCCCCGGCCGAGCCATCGCTTGAGCAAGAGCTTCCCTTCTCCAGCTCACGGTGCGGCGAGCGGCACTGCTCCCCGCGTTATCTCAGATAACTTGTTTCTCTCCAGCGGGCGTCTCAGCGGGAGCCGGGCGGCCCCGCAGTGCGAAGCAGCCCCGCACAGCCGCGCTGGGGCCGGGGGTCCGCCTGCCCTGCTGCCCCGCCCGTCCCGGCCGTTCGGTTGGTACCGCGGGCTCCGGCCGCCCCCACCGGGCGGTGTGGGCTGAGCGCTATTGTCACCTCTGCGAGCATCCGAGACCCCCCGCCCGTGCTGCTCTGAGATTTCAGTCACCGTTCTGTATATTAAAAGCCGAAAACTGCTTCCGATTGAAAGTGAGGCACGGAACTGTCCCCGGCGCTGGGCCGCTTTTCCCATCGGCTAGGACAGATTGCGGAGCAGCGGACCCGTGTCCGAACTTACAGCCGCTTGTGATGAATGAAAGGGAGTGGGGCCGGAGTGCGTCGCGTGTGCCATTTTCTCCACAGTTCGAACTTTTCTCATCCACCTACGGGGAGAGCTTTGCTTAACTGAGTGCAGACCCCGAACCTACACAGACAGAGAGTTCCGTCTTTCCTGCTCTGTGCAGGGTGTTTAGCTTTGTGGGGCTGGACCCAGAGCGCATTGAAGTTCGGAGCTTACGGGCTCCTTACGTTTTGCCATTCCCCTTCGGCGTGTAGCCGGGCAGGGAAGTTTTGGTCTATGTCATCGCGTTATTTCTCAAGCTGTAACTTCACACCTTAGCGGTTCTCCTGCAGCGCGATGCAGAGGCGTGACGAGCCGCGGGGCACCAGCGCGGTGCTCTGCGGCGCGGCCGAGAGCCCCCGAGGGAGTGCGCCCGTGCCTCGGTAAGGAGCGGGCCGGGCGAGACGGTGTGGCCGCTGAGGAGCTTCTCCCCCCGGCCTCAGTCACAAACAAGCCCTCGAGACGGCGTCGCCATGCGGCGTCACCCGGGCCGGCTCCCGACTGCTCTGGCCGGGGCTGAGGGCAGCGGCGGCTCCGCTCCTTCGGCCGCCCGCCCCGGGGCTCGTGGCTCGAAGCTCTGAGCTGGGGCCGGGAGCCGCGCTCTCGGCGGGGCCGCGGCTTCGGGCCCGGCGAGAGGGAGACCCGCCGAGCCGTCGGGGAACCGCCGCTCCCTCCCCTCTCGGTCACGCCGCCCGCCGAGGCGCCCCGTGCCTCTGCTCTCGTGAGTTTTGCTCCGAGAAAAGCCCCCGCGTTTGGGCGAAAAATAGGGCAGAGAGCCCCGCGGGCAGCCCCGGCAGAACGTCCAAAACGCCCTCACCCCGGGCCCGGCCCTGGCGGTGGGCCTCGGGAGCTCTGGTCTCACTCATGGACTCTACATCGTTCTGCCGGGCAGGGGTTGGGCGAGCACAGCGCTGCAGAGCTGCTCTGCCAGCCATCGCTACAGATGGACATACTTTGGAAAGCTTATTACACATCCACGTTTCTCCAAAGTAACAGTTTAGGGCAGTACACATTATAAATGATACCTGGTCCCTTGTGGCTATGTTTAATTTAACATGGAGTCCTAGCACTCACGATTGCCTTGAGCAACCTTAATTACCCTTTCTTCTAATCTCTTCTCCATTCCTTACCAAGTTCTCCAAACTTTTTTTTTTTAAACGTGATTTCTCTCCTGAGTTTGCCTGCCTTGTTCTGACTTTGCCTGAAGGTCTTGATTGACGCGTGTAATTATAATTATAAAAGATGATGGCTCGGGGAGCCTCCAGCAGCCTTGATTAGTACAAGGAGCAAGACCTGGAATATTTTACACTTCCCTATTTAAATGTATGTTCATTTACATTAAAAAAAAAACACACAGACTGATTTTCAATAATTTGAAACTTCTTCCACCTCTCTGTTAGAAAGCAGAGGGTTCTGTGCGGCGATACTTCAAGCTCCAATTTCTTACGGCTTCAAAGAGGCCACAGAACTGGGGCTGATGTTGCACACACAGAGACATCCCCATCCCCGATGATCTGAGCAGCAGGTAGCGCTCCCTGTCACCTCTGCGGGGGAAAGTGGCCCGAAGAAGGTTGGGTTTATGTTCCCAGCAAGCAAGCTTTTCTTCCGAGTATCACGTTTTTAGCCCCAGAGTGAATCTCAAGGATCTCTCCCCAAAATCGGTGCCTTCAGACAGTTGTGGGTGAAGTCCCTGCCACGGAGCTGGCCCAAGCGATCCCTAGCAGCCCAGCCCTAGCGGCACACCTCCCCGTGCCCCACGCCCCTCACGCTGCCCAGCCCCGGACATACACGGGCAGTGCCCCCGGGCAAGCAGCGTGTGACTGAGCGGCGTGAGCAGCTCCCCTCTGCAGCTGCAACATTTGTAATGCTGCGTCTGCTTCATCTCACTCACTTCTCACTCCCAACTTTACGAGATTGTTTATGCCAGGAAATATGTATCTATCACAGGCTCTATTCCTTTTTTTTTTTTTTTTTCTTTTTCTTTTTCTTTTTCTTTTTCTTTTTCTTTTTTTTTTTCCTTTCTCCTTTTTTTACCTCTCATCTCTTACCCCATGTCTTCACCCCCGCCGTATCCCTGCCATCCCTACCATCACAGTCACCCCCACGGTACGACAGGGAGAGTTCCCTGAAACCGCCGGAGTCGCACAGCCCACGAGGTCCTCTCATCACTTAGCCAAGGAGCGTTACTTTTGGTTCCTAGGGATTCAGTTGGGCGGAGGTTGTTAGTGCCTCCAGCTCAGGCTTTAGAAAGCAAACTGTCCCTTCCAGAAAACGGCAGAAAGCACAAAAACATGCTTTATTTTTCCGTAATGTTTTTGATCCGCTGTCAGCAAATCAGAGACAGTGATCGGGCTGCAGTGCTTTCTCAAGCAAAACGCACACCATAGAGGATCACTTTCCAAAGCCTGTTGCGTTTTTTCTGCTGCAAGTCATCACCGCTGCCTTGCGGAGATGCCGATCCTCTCCGGTCCGAACCGGAGAGCCTTTTCCAAGCAGTCAATTATTGACCGAGAAGCTATTTTTAACGCCCGGCCGAGGTTACTGCTGCGCGCTGGAACGCCCTGCTGCCTTATAAACACCTGGCAGCGACGGGTGATGCGAAACTGCGGGATACTCCAGGGCGAGGAGCGCGTCGGGCCAAGTGGGTGGCAAAGCACCTCCGTGATTGCTTTTCTTTTATTGCCGGTGACTCACCGGAAGGCGTTGCGATGCCGCACCCCGTCCTGCCGCAGCCCGCCGGGCTCGGGGCGCAGCGCGGTGCCCCCTGACGGCTCTGGGCAGCGGCTCTCCCGGCGACTCCCCAAGGGCTGCCGGCGCTCCTGCGGGGCCCGGGGGGAGGCGAGGGCTGAGGCAGCGCGGCCGGCCCGGGCGGCCGAAGGCACGGGCGCCTCGGGAGAGGCGAGCCCTGCCCGGAGCTTGCCGAGGGGTTCCCTGCATCGGCAGCACCGGCGGCACCGGCAGCGAGCCGCAGCCTTCGGCGCAAGCCAGCCTTTAGCCTAACACACTCAAAGAGTCGGTTTTGCAAGTAGAAAACATGCTAGTTTTCTTTCTTTCTTAACGCTAAACGCTATGCCTTTCGTAGGGGAGGCGCATTCTATCCCAGCACTGCTCGGACCTGTTGCCGCTAACCGCGCGGAGGGAAAACGTCCTCGCCCCGAGGACGCGCAGCGGGCCCCTCCCTGCGCCCGCCCCGCAGCGGAGCCGCAGTCCCAGCCCTGCACGGAGCGGCGCGGCGCGGCGAGGGGTGCTCGGCAGCGCTGCCCGCCGGAGCCGGGCCCAACCGCCTGGGTGCAAACAGCCACCCAGGTATTTGTTTTTTTTGCCGGTGGGGTCCGTTTGTCTCGGCTGCGCTGCCCCTTTGGAGCTGCGCGTGGAGCATCTTAGTTACAAAGGCTGCAGCCTGGTCTGGAAGTACTCCAAATATATTTGTGTATAAAGCAAGGCTCCTGTCAGGGCTGAGCGCTGGCCTCTGTACCAGAAGAGGTAATTGATTTCTATCCTGCACAGACAGGCTTAAAAATGAAATTTCTTTTGCTGAGGCAACTGACCTTGATCTGCTGGTGAAAAATAAAAAAAATAAAAAGGAAATGTTTTAGGTCCGTTCCTGCCCCCTCCCCTCCCAAATAGTGATTATGTTTTGAAGCTTGCAAACTTTATTTACAAAAAGTAATTTAATAGCTGATCTTTATCATGAGCAAACCCAGAACTCATAGATGTATATGTATCATCTAAGGGTTCTCCGCACATAAGTGTATAATCATAAAACAAACCATGAAAAGATAAAATAGCGAGGTTTATATTGAGAAATCTCGATAAGGATTGTGTATGTATGCAAGGCTGTCCATTTATAACTATGTATTAATATATCTAATACCTACTGATGCACATATCAGCTCTGCAATACTTGTGGAATAGGAGAGTAAACTCTACACTTCAGTAACGTTTCTGTCCTCACCACAGCAAGGCACAGCTCTTGCTGCAGGTAATTCTTCCCTGCCACCCTGTTAAGGACTGGCTGGGAGCTGACCTCCTAGATGCCCACATGGATGGGTGACTGGAGGCTTTTCCTCTGGAAACCACAGGCATCATCATTGTTGTTTTGCTCCATGTATTTGAGTATTTAAAATTTAACTTCCTTATAAGACTGAAGAGAACCAAGTGTATATGCCACTTTTCTAAATAGTTCATTTGCAGTATAATGATGGCAGAAATATTTAAGGAGGGGAAAACTGCGTAGAAGTCAAGATTAGCATTGAGATGTCACTGTTAAAAGCTGCCTTGCACTCAACCTCTGCTCATTCCCGTGGAAGCTTTGCTTGCTCTGCTGGCCAGAATCCTCATCCAAACTTGTAAAGACAGCATTTGCTGTCTTTGCCAGTGATGTGAAAGTGCATGATACATGCATACTAATAGTAGTAATCCATACAAATAAACCTTGCCAAACTGGACAGCACTGGTTAGAATACTGTAAATTCTAACCAGAATTTTGATTACATTGATGACATTAAAATTAAGATGGCAGTAATTATTACACAAGCTGAAAAGCCTCAAAGTAAGAAATTGCAAGGAGATTATTTGTCCTGCTCTGCAACTATTTTTTTAAGTTAATGAAACAGTTATTTCTGTTATATAGTCATAGGTATATAGGTACTTCTGTCATATAGTCATGCTTACACCAATTGCAGTGTCCCTAAGGATGCTAAGACAGCGGTATGACTGGAGGAAAATCCAGCTGGTTGAGTGACTTTGTGCTGCCTAGGAATCCAACCAGAAAAAAATCAAGGCACTTCCAGAGGACCGTATGATGATCTTCACCTGGAAGATGTGATGTTCTAGTAAGATCCCGTGAATTCCAGCTACTTTTTTTTTACTACATGACTGTAAACCTAAAAGCAGGTGTCAGCTCCATTCTGGCTGTTTGCTCTCTGAGGGGCAGATCCACTCCCCTTTAAATGAGAGAAGGAGTTTTATTGGTGTTCATGGGAACTGGACAAGGCCAAGAGGAAGCAGGCTCACCCTTGCAGTGGTATGTTGCTGCTCTGTACCACGGACTGACTTATCCCAGTGGATAAGCACTGGCTGTTCATGCACAAGTGCCCCCAACAGGAGCACCTCACACACCCACCTGCTTTGTTTTGGCGTGGGGAGGAAAGAGCAAAGGATGTGCTGGGAAGGACTGGACAGAAGGGAAAGTCCAGAGATGGGATTTAGTCTACTTGGCATTTGTGCAGATTGTGCTTATTCCATGAAGGGAGAGCAAATAAGAGCAGGATCCTGCTCCTCCTTACATTTAACCCTAAGGGCACGTGGTATTCAGGGTACACACATCAGGTTAGACTTGTCAGGAAAGCCAGCAGGAGCTGTGGCAGTGCTGTGCCACACAAGGCAACAGTCCTGCCCTGGACACAGAGCACTTAGGATTTCAGAGACTGGCACAGGATTCAGATTTGCTTTTCCTGCGCCTTGCTTAGAGAATCTGACCTGGTATGACCACAGTATGGCACATGAGTGCATTTTGGAAGTGTGGTGACAACAGGGCTTTGCTAATTCACGACCCTCTGTCCTTCGTATCTACATGATTTAGAGAACCCTAAATACATTTGGTGTAAGTATGATGGAGAGGAATGTCTCATTTTTCCTTCTTCTGCTGTTGTGGATGGGTACCCTTACAGAACTGTTATAGCACATTATCCTCCAGCCATTCATTCACAGCCCAGCAAACTGTGCTGTGATGTCGGGCATGGCCCTTGTGTGGGAGGTGTAGAGCAGGAGGAGGGGGTGAGCAAGGAGCTCCTGGGGGCCGGCGGCCTGGGGCACAGCTGGGTCCCAAGTGGGAACCTGTCCATGGGTACCCTCCCCTTCTCCAGAGAAGGAGCAGCTCAACCTAGGAGATCAAGATCAGGTTTCAGCTAGATTTGAGGGTACTTCCTGCAGCTGTTGCTGCACCTTCCATTGCTGCAGTGCCTTGATGGCAAGGGGCCCATATCACACCCTGCATCAGGACAAGTGCCTTGCCTGCACACAGTGACGCACTTTGGGGTAAGAAGAGGGTAGTGATCCCAGGTACGTGGGCCCTGGGCCAAAGCTCCCTTTTTCATCCTTGCCATAAACTGCCGTGCCAAGGCACAGCCTTGCACAGCCAGGGGCTGTGGAACCTGCGGCGTGGCTGAGCTGCCTTGCACAGGCAGAACAGCCTCCCAGTCCATGTAGGAGCAGTCTGCTTTGGCATGCCATCTGCAGCCCTGCTGGGGCTTCACCACAGCCCCTGCAGCCCTGGGCAGCTGGGGCACAGATCCCTTGTGTTGGAAAGCCAGAGCAACCTGTGCCAGCCGGCTTTCTCAGTGGAGAGCGAGCGGGTGCTGTTCCATATCTGAAAGTGTTTCTTCACTGCTCTGAGGTATCAACCGACCTTCACTATCCAGCCCATCCCTACTAAATGAATATCTGTATGTGTTTTAGATACTAAAAAGAATCTGTATTTAACACCCATGTTACTTACAGAACTGCAACAACAACAAAAATACCCTGAAAACATTCCTGAGGTTTTATTCAGTAACAACAGTCAGGCCGGTAGCAATTTATGCTTTTCACCAGTGCTGATACACACACGCGCATATGCAATTTCTTAGTAATTAGCAATTATAGTATTTAAAAATACTATTAATGGTCCAATGGTAAATTTGGTAATCACATTATCTCTGCAGGAAAAAATCATTCACTCAGTCATCGGCTGTTTACTTTCATTTTACATAGCGTCATAAAGTTCTCATTTGCCTAAAAACACATGTAAATTAATCAGTTTTGTTTGCTTGCCCAATCGTAATGATTTTTTTTGGTTTGGGCAGCCTCAATCTCATATATTTACGCAGAGTCATCAAAACAGAAAACTGTTACTTACCGACTGATGTAAGTCCATGTTTTATAGATTCCTGTATGATGGCCGTGTGAGAACTAGAAGACATCATTGAGTGTAAATATACAGTACCCTTGGGTGCAAGGTGTACAGCATTGAGTACGGAAGAGGTGCAGCCTGTAAACTTTTCTGGCCTTGAGACCAAGGCTATAATAACCCTCAGTGAAAGTCGGAGTGATGAACAACAACAAAAAAATTATCCCAGAATTCAGAAAGTAACAAGCATGTCTTTCAGTGGACTCTGTACTTTTTCCAGCATTAGTGACCTGCTGTAAACCATGTATCCCATTTCATGATAGTCTCTAATCAGAAGAATTGGAACTTGTGATAGGTTTGGCCCCATCACGTGATTTAGTACAGCTTGATAAGAAGGCCCTGTTATAAAGTGACAGCAGAAGAGATAAGAACTCTTGGCAGATAATGACAGAGAAATGATTAACCCGGAGTGGAGAGGTGCTATGAAACCCAGAGAGTGGAGGGTTGTAAAGTTGTGGGGTCATAAGATTATACCGAGTGGATGAAAAGCCATACCAATGTAAGTGTAATGACTATAAACTCAAGCTTGTGACCTATCTTCCTGATGTCATCACCTCTTTGCACAGTGTACTGCAAGCACGGTTGTTTTGGCTCTGTAAACACTCTCGGGATGGCAAAGCAAGCAAGCGTTAATTCCTTAAAGGAGGCTTGGGAATGTGCTTGGGATTCTATGCCCGAGTGACAGTGTGAGCAAACCTCTGTGATGGGTTTGTCAGACAAAGGATTTTATTGCCCAGCCTGCAGGCTGGAGGCAGCTCCAGGTTGTAGCCGCTTAGCCAAAAGTGTAATGCTTCTGAATAAAGTTGGGCAGATGACTGGGTGATTGCTCAGCTTGGCTCTGAGTGGCCAAGTCCTGCTTTGTGGCCGGCAGAGGAGGTGTGGGGCACCTTGCCCTGCAGCACCCCAGCCCTGCAGCACTGTGCCTTGTGGCACCTCGGTCCTGTGGCACCCCATGTCATGCAGGTGGGTAGGGGCCGTGGGCCCTATAGGGGTACGCTGCTGTGCCCTCGGTGCTCACTACAGCCTAGGTGCAGTTTGTGGTGTGAGGGCAGGCTCCCACCTGAATGCTCAGATGATATTTGATATGTCAAGGCTCTTAGAAAATCAAGTTCTTCCATCGTGGGCTGGATCTGAAGCCTCTTGAGGTCTGCCGGAGTTTCGGTTTTGATATTTGCAGAGGGCTGTAAAGCAACATCTGCTCTTTTGTGTGGTTCATCATGATGGTTGGACTTGGATGATAAAGCAGTGCTGAAAGGGGACGACTTTTCAGGATTCTCCTGAGACTGGGGTTGTTGTGGCAAAACTCTGCGGTGACTTTGTAAGGCGTGGGCATTATAGCCAGGAGCCCTGTGCTGTTGGGCAGCCCCCCGGCGAAGGAGTCAGGTTTTAGAGGGAGGACCTGGTTTTCCAAATTCTTGTTAAACAACTGCAAGTGCATGTCAGATGCGTTATCTACCCTGATGGTGTGTATAATAGGCCATTTATTTGTTCACCCATTTAATGAGTCCCAATCATAAATATTCATTGTGTTTATGGGACATGTAGCAAGTAAAATCATATTGACTTGTGCACCAAAAACTTCCTGAGATCAAGTTTCTCTTCCTTGTTTTTATACTTGTAAAGTGAGCAAACTGCCGGGCTACTTCTCAGAATGCTGTGAATTATTGTCTTGTAATGTTTATGAGATGCTTTAAAAGCAAAAGCAGGCAATGTAAACACATCTTTCTATTTATTATGGGAAAAAATAATTTGTAAGTCTGGTTAAACAGACTCTATGGGTGTTTTTACAAAGTCACTGATATTTTTTATCTGATTAAATTGTCTGGAAGCTAGAAGCCAGTTTTTACCACAGTTTTAATACAAACCTAACGAATTGGTCTCTCTGTCAATTCCAATTCATCTAATCATCAAATCGCTTTTAAGTTCTGTTCATAAAGATACAAACTAATCATTTATTCCATCAAATAATAGTAATAATAATAATAAAGCAACCTGGAATGTCTTCCAGGACAGGAGCTAAAAGAGAAAAGCTGAATGTAAGGCTTGAAACTTTCTACTGTGCCATTTGGAGACATTGCTGGAGCTCCACTGGCCCATATGCTGGAGTGTCTATAAAAGAATCTGCCCTATGTGAGGGAGAGAGATACTAAATCATAGGAAATGAAGAAACTTCATGCTTTTGGCTTCCAACTAGGTCATTCCTTTCCTTGTTTTTGCATCAGTATCAAATGTCAGGGTCACTTAAAAATGTTCTTTTTCTCCTTTCTGATACTTTGTCTCCATGGATACAAGAATGTGTGCCAGGTGCATGACCAGACAGACTTTCTTTGCCTTTCTTTATACTGAGTCCGAAGGGGAAAAAATAAACTCATAGGAGAACTCCAGGACGATCTGTATCAGTCCATGATCTGGCATCTCTGTATATTTAGCAGGTCTTTCAGGAAGATAAAGATAATTAATTGAAAACTGTTTACTGTCTTTATTTTGCCCATTCTTGTATGATGAAATTGTCCCTTGTTTGTCCCTCAATCAAATGTCCCTCAAAGAAAAGGCACCTGATTTCAAAAGCTTGGCAACGATCCCTCCTTTGACTCTTGTACATCAAATTATTTTGCAACCATTTATCACACAAATGGAATTAGGAGTTTCTCCTCTTGTGGACATTTTTCTCTCATAGCATTTCATCTGGGCATGTGAGGATGTTAAGAAGCTCTGGAAACAGCTAGACCAATGAACAGTGACCTCTTCCAAGAGTCTCAAACCCCGCCTGGGTTTGAGACAGCCTGGCACAGTCATCAAGTGAGGGACAGAACCCTCATATAACTGAAAGTCCAGGGCAAATGTGGCATTGAGCCCAGCATGGTGCCCACCAGGTGTGAGCTGTTACCTGGTCCTGACAGTAGGCCAGTTGGTTTCAGCTGCAGCTTTGTTTAAGTGGGAGGACATTTACAAGCCTTATTCCTTTATCTGGAAATCACTCTGTAAAAGTTTCATTTCAGTCATTCTGCCATTCCTCCTGGCCTACCACAGACATTTAAAATTCTTTTGCATGCTTCACTGTATTTTCTCCACCATCGTGAACTTTGTATTATTTTGCATGTGCAAAACTGGAATTGAAAATACAGTTTTCTGTGGAAGAAATTAAGAAAATCTGATATACCTGTTGGTCATCTTTTGGGTTATCAGTGAAACAATTCTGGTACTGAAATGTAACAGTTCTAATTTATGAGATTATTTCCAGCAGCTCATTCTCAGTTACTGTTTGGTCATGTGGTATGATTGCACTGTTAATTGTCTTGCTTATTTTCTTATGTATCCATACATACTTGTAGGCCACTCTGAAAGTAATGTCTCCTATTTTTTTCCATGAAAACTACAGTAGGGACAAATAGCATAAAAACACTATTCATAGAGCAAATTCTCAGCTACAAAAAAAAAATAATTTTTCAGCACAGTCACCAATATTAGCTGCGCATTTTCTCCAGGGAGGAACAAGAGCCTGCATGTCACACTTACAACAGTCTGCGGAGGTGACCCAGCATTTTGGCAATGGAGAGTGCCGAAATGCACCATCCGTTGCCTCATTTTGCTGCATCCACAGTTTGGTCTCCATAAGTATTCAGCAAGCATCAATGAATGGCAATGGATGCCATTTTTCCTGCATGTCAGATACCATTTTTTCAGACTGCTCTTCTACTGCCATCTGTCATGCAGCCAGAAAATGCAATGGAATGCTGGTGGGAGCCAACATACACCTCTGACACTGCCGACTGATACAGTAAAATTGGAGGCATTACTTTTGGAGCAGCCCAGTATATAAAAACGTGTCATGCTTATCACCTCAGTAATCAATTGTAATGATGTTAAAAGTTCATGTCACTGTGTGCTACTCCTTACTTGTGATTTTCAGCATATTCAAATTCAGCTGTGTTGGACAGAAGCTTGGTGAGTTCTTCACAGGTGTTAACAATGCAAATCTTTTCCCGTGACTACTTTAATCTTTTGGAATATTTTCATCTCTTATAAGTTTATCTTCTCTGACTGGATGAACGTAATTGAACAGAAACCATATTTGAAGAGGAAAGGTGAACTGTAGAAATTATAAAATTGCTTCTTGTGATTTTTCCCTGATAATTACTTAGAAAAAGTTTTGGTTTTTTTTTTAGGTGAATATTTCTGCTGATAAGTGAATATCCAGAGGAGTAGGTAAATACAGATGTCTGGAAATACTCCCAAGGTTAAATGAGCAATAGGGGAGCCTTCAGGAGTGCTTAGGAAGAAAACTCAGCTCTGTGCAGCTGTGGATTACTGAAGTCCTCCTTTGGTCTTAACTGAATACCAAAGCAGAGCTGGGGTAAGCTGTGGTGGGGCACGATTTCATGCTAACTTTCTGCACTGAAGAAAATCAACCTTCTTGGCAAGCCTTTTCTAGGCAAGTTTTATGCCTGTCTGTCTATCTATATCTATGTAAGCAGCTTCAATTCTAATTTCTTGCACAAATACTTTCCTTCAATAATCTAACTTATTGGCATACAAAGAAAAAAGATATTAATTAATTACAAAACCTTTTCAAAGCTTATCTAGCAGCTATTTGCTAGAAATAGGAACAGGGTATTTGACTATGTGAGAAAAGAACAGATTTCTGTGGAACGGGCAAGGGGAAATTACTTCCACGTATGTACCAGTAACAGGTGTTGTGAACTCATCCGTCATCGTACACAGCACTCAGGAGCAGAAAGCAGCTTCTCCTTAGAGCATTATTAATAAAATATTAGGAATATGTTCCCTTGGAGGGAGGAGAGGAGAAAGAGTCCTAAAGTGAATGTTAAGTGGCACATAAAATCTTTTGAATTTGGTAGCTAGATTATCTGTTTTTTCAAGATATGTGCAGGGAGAACAGTAATGCCCTCTGCTCCCTGCAAAAAACAAGCCCCTCACAAAAACCAAAAGCAAAAAAGGCCCTGCACCTTCACTTGAGGCAGACTGGATGCAGTAAATCTTACACCTCAGGACCCTGCGTCCTGAAACACCCCGCGTACTCTGATGAGTTTCTCCCAGTCTCTCCCCCTGAGGGACACCAGACATGTGCTTCACCTCCCGCTGCCCTGCCTTGTGTGGGTGCACCTGAGCTGGCTGCTAATGCAAAGTGGAAGGCAGCAAAAGCAAGCGGCTCAGCATGGCACTTTGTGTCCTGCTGGGGGGCTCTCCTAGCAGAACCAGGAACGAGGGCTGCCTGGGAGCTGGGGGACAGAGGAGCGGCACATAATGCCCACTGCATTGGCTTAACTGCCACAGGAGGCAGGAGGAATTGAGGTTTACTGCTGGTGCGATGGCTTGGGTCCGGTGCAGATGAGAGCTTTTGCTTCTTTCTGTCTTCCCAACAAACAAGTGCAATATTTGTCCCAATTTCAAAGCCAGCTTTTGTTGGGAAGCGTACTGGACAGCAGAGAAAAGTGGGGCAAAGGCCATTCAGAAATAATGATTTCTGATCATTTTATTAATAACTGTGAGAAATGTGGCACCTGGCAAGAGAGATAAGTGGATTTTCCTAAGCTCTGTTATAGGCAGGTAAATATTGCTCTGGTTTATGGCAGTAATAATTAAACAGTGCACTAGTCTTTATCTTGACAATTTAAAATTTAAGGTAGTTGTTTTCTGGAGGCATATGATGAAATCTGGACACCCGCAACTTCTTCAGATGTAAGCTTCATGGTAAAACACCGTATCTATTCTGTCCAGCAGATGTATTTCACAAGCACGTGTAGCAGTGAAGAAACACAGCTTTTTCATTGTCTTCTGAGTCATGTAGGCACCACTCTCGATAAACATTGCAGTTCTTAAAAAACAGAACAAATAGACTTAAGATCTGAGAAATGCTTAATTCCTTCAAGAGCGTATCTCCCCAGTGCAGCCACATGAATAATAGATTAGTATAACATATTAATTAATATTTTTATATCTTTTTATACTGCGTGCCCAGAGTTTGTCAGACCTTATCCTCATTTCATTTTAAATGCTTGGATGACCATATGACATAGGGATGACTCTGGAATTGGGTTGTCTGTATTTCTGGGAAGAGCAGGAACCTGTAGGATTTCTGAGGAGCCCCAGGTGACAGAGAACAGCCTTAGGTCAGACCACTGGCACATCTGCTGTGCTGTGCGTGGAGCTGTTCTGCCCTCCTCTTTGCATAGTGCTCAGACCAAGTCCTGCATCTCAAACTGAGGCTTTGGGGGTACTTCAGCCCTCTCCCTTAATAGCTGTAAATTCCCATCAATCTCTTGCTAACACCACTATACTTTCTTCTGTTCACCACTGCCTATCCTCCCACTAGACTGAAGCGTTTTTCTGTGGTGCAGACAATGGTGTGCACAACTGAGTTAGATACCTAACGGTGAGCTCTAGAAAGCCCCATAAAACAAATAGATAAATGCAGGGAGAAAAATTTAGTAGAGTAGTAGTGGAAGAATAATTTAAAAAGAAGCTTTCATCAGAGACCAGCAGGCCTTAATGACTTCACCTGGGTTCCCCTGAGTCATGACTGGCCTCACCTGTGCACCTACCCACATGGCTGTGGGGCCATATAAACTCTTGGGTGGAGCCTCAGCTGTTTCTTTGAGCTGTGCTGAATGTGGGTCTGATCGTGCATTGTTCTTTGAGTTTTCTGGTTTGACTGTATATCTTTTGTAGTCTTCCTGATGACTGTTGGTGACTCGCTGCTGCTCTGCTCAACCAGCTCCTGCGCTGTGGGACCGTGCTCTTGGTAAGGTTCCTACCCATTTTGTGTTACGTTTGCTGTTGGCTGCTAGTTTGTTTCCTTTTAAGGTACAGTTGGCCTTTGCTGCTCTCTCACAGTCTTTGTGCCAAGAAGTTACTGCTTTCAGTTCATTTAAGACTTACCAGTTGAAAAACTTAACTCTACTCAAGGAATGTCTACTCTACTGTTTCTTTTCTTCAAAGCCCACAAGAAGATCTGGTTTAGAAAACAAAAAATACTCAGAGCAAAGTCCTGAGTTAAGGGCTGTGCTGAAGTCAGTGAAGCAAGGCCTGTATGTTAGGTAAACATACATTTTCTGAATGTCTGGATTTTTTTGTCAGTGTTCTTGTATTGGTGTTACTGGTGTTACTTCATTTTGCAAGATTAATTTTACTTCTATGCAGCAGAGAGGCTTTTGCTACTCTTTGTTTAGTTTACTGAGATTTCCCTTGTGAGTAAAGCCAGCAGTAATCGTGCTCATTTTTCCACATTCTGCTCTTCTCTCTACACTTTTCTCAAAAAAGTTCTCTTTATTCCTTCATGGAGTGAGCTCTAATGTTCTGTAACAAAGCAGATGGATTTGGTGGGACTTGTGTGTACCTTTCTCCTGAAATATAAAGGCTCTTCGATTGGAACGTGGATCTTTCTCAGGTAGCATTTACATGGTATCACAGGATTTTGTGTTTTGATGTGTAATTTTGGCTTTTTTATTTCATTATGGGAGAAGCAATTTTGCTCACTGAGGCTACAATGAATGGCAGTTAAAAAGAACATGCTCTGTTTCTTCTGTGGTATCTGTGCAGAATCTGACTGACCTTCACATGACCTTGCTTGTGAAGAACTTGCAGCAGGTGATTGCAATATGGCAGGTGCCCTTCTCATTACTTTACTTGCACCTGCAGCAGGCAGAGGACTTCTGATGAGAGGCTGGAGAGAGCTGGGGCACCTACAAGGTGTGGCTGAAGCCTGTTTCTGCCGACCAGCAACTGCTTTGGGTTACCATTAACTCACTGCCATGTTGGACACTTGTACATCAGTTCATGGGAGGTAATGACTGAACAATAACAATTGATTTTTTTCATTTCATATTAACGGTGTGGAAAGTTGTGATCAGTTAGTGAGGTGGGGTTTGCCAGTGTATGCGGTGCTATTTTGCAGCAGAAGCAGCATCATCTTTTCTTTCCCGTATCCCTCTCCTATGTGTCAAGAAGCTGTGTAAAATTCTGTCGTTAAGGTATCAAAACTTCACCATCTGTGAAATAGACAATTTTACAAAGAATTTCAGTTTTGAAACAAATGTCTGTTAAGCTTAAAATAAATAAATGCATTAGATCAATTATTTACCCAAAGCACACTGAGACAAATGACAAACAGTGAATGACAGAAGAGGGATGGAATGGGGTGGAAGTTCTTTCTGACTCAAAGATCAGTGTTCAGGTGAACGTAGAGAGGGACTGACTTGGGCTGGTGGAGATGGAAACCAGCTTTGTCATTTTTATTGAAGACAATTAACCAGAGTCCTAACTTATCCCAGAGTGAGCTTCTTTTGTGTAGTCACTGACATTGTGGTTGTATAAAACCCTGGGAATGGCAGGAGGGGAGTCTTCATTTTGAAGTTTAAAAAGTAATTTTGCACAGACAGTAGGATTTTGGCATGAAGTTAGGCCTTCCAGTGTCACTTCTCCTATAGCTTAAGAAACTAGCAGAATCCAAATGAAATCAAGCTCAAAATGTTTCCACAATATGAGTAAAAGCACATTTTGTTACATCGAACACTGACATTTACATCTTGCTTCTTTATTCTGTTACTATCTGATCTTATTCCCTCATCTCCCTTTTGACTTCAGATACCATTTCTCTCTTTTTGTCTGGTCTGCTGCTGTCTTCTGCTGTGGACAGAATTTCTCTTGCTGCTGCTTCCCAAGTTCTCTCTTACCTTGGCCCCGCACCGAGCACCTTGTGAAATGCAGTTGTTGAGGAAGTTCAGCTTTTTCTCAAGTTAGGCTTTAGTACTGCTTGGAGTAACAGTGTAGCTGAAATTGCTGCTTTTCTAGAAAAATGAGATTTGGTAAATCTACACGTACAATGCTAACACAGTGGGCAGCACTAGTATCCTAAACTGCATTTTTTGCATTGTCTTTGGAAGACTAAGGATTGCTTTTAACCTTAGAGCTCGCAGTGTCCTGTCTTCCTTGATGATGTTTTTTGCCACAGTTGGAGTTGGATCTGCATACTTTTGTGGTGCTGGAAGGTTGCAACCCGCAAGGTTCATTCAGTTACCATGTTCCTCTGATGCTGGGGGCTATTGGGACCCATTTCCGCTTTGCTGTGAAGGCAGCTGAGCTTGGAAAGGCTGCTTTGTGGGGAGGTTTCCCTGAGCAGAACAATTCATGAAACTATGAACTCAGTGGCTGCCACTTACAGAAGCCATATTCTGTTTCTTACAGCAAAAACAATGAAAAAGCTCTGTTTCTGGGACTTTATAATAGCTTCAAATCCCATAAGAATCTAATCCTTATTCTATTGCAGAAGATGGTTGAGAAAAGCTTTAGATCAGGCAGCCAGGTTAATATGTCATTCATGAGAGGTAACTGCTGATAAGACCTTGATTACTCTAGAAGTAGTTGTGATCCCAGTTCAGTATGTTCATCCTGCTCAAAATTGAAGCTTCCTGCAGTTTTCTCAGTTCTGTCTGTGATTCTGCCAAGCCACCTTTGTGTTGAGATGACTAGGAAATATATGTTTATGTTGAAATGAAACCTCTGTGAAATGAGACTTCTGCGTGCACTGGAGAGCTCTGAGTTGGCTTCTCAGTTTGAAGCTACCTGTAGGCCCTGTTGTCCCACCAAGCTCCTGAAGAGCTGTGAAGGAGAGTTTGCTACTCACAGTTTTGTGAAATGCTCACCACATTTAAAGTATGCCTTGAAAGAACTGCATAACTTAGAGATGATAGGAAGAATAGCAAGTAGGTGTAGTGTGAACTTGCTTTCAGATTGAGCTCCGCTAATATCTATGTTCCTTCACGATGAGAGATGTTTCCAGAATCATCCACCAGCTTCATAACTGGGTGCACAGACTTGCAAGCAAGGAGCTAGGTTTCATGTGACATATCAGTGTTTTTATCCTGGCATAAAGGTCTTCAAAGCATTTTCTCAATATTTTACAAAGGTATGATAAGTTACAGAAGCATTATTGGTAAATGTATTTCTATTGACATTTCAGACCAAACAAGGTGAATTGTTTTTGTTCTGGCAGATGAAATGCAAATATGTCTGAATGCTGAATTGTACTGACTTAATGCTTATCGAAGAGTCACAAAGACAAACTTCTAGAATTGAATGCCATTCTTAAAAAGGGGCTGATAGAGCTGGTTTGGTTAGGTAAGTTTCTGCTGGATTTAAGTGCCTGGTTACTTCCTCATTTTCAATGGGTTGAATTGTCATTAGCTGAGTTCTGCAGATAGCATCTTAGGGTGAAACAGAGGTGGTGGTGAGGAGGCAAAGCCTTTTGCTTCTTATCTTAGCAGTGTGAACATCAGTAGAGAGCCACTTGGCTCATGCTTCCTGAATGACAGGGCAGAGATCCTGTGAGTACCTAAGGAAGCCGCCTTGCTCCAACTGCCTGTACATACCATGAATTATCCATTCTGGGAGGAAGGCAGGAGGCACGTGTGTTTTTGCAGGCAATTACATCATGTTCTGTGGACTCCTCCTATGTTTCCTATTCCACGTGCTGTGGACAGTTCTCAATTTCTTTGTTCTTTCTCCTTCTCTGAATTAAATGAAATCTTTATTAATGTTCCAGAAAAACAGTAGTGTGAGGCAATGCTGTTAGTGCTAATATAAGCAGTCTCTGCTTATAAAAAACAGAAAAACATGTAGCTTGTTCATAGGGAGGAACTATACTGTAGTGGGATTTCCTGTACATCTGTGCTTAAGTGCAGCATGCTTCATCCTGGTAAGGAAAATGCAACATACAAAGCATTAGAACAGATCTGTAATACAGAATAGGAAAAAATATCCATATGATGTGTAAAAATTCCCTTATCGTGCCAGTGTTTGTCTTAACATGAACAGTCATATCCAAGCTGTCTTGATGGGCTGCCTTTCCAATATAAACACAATGAGAAGACAGTAGCCTATTGAACTGTTATGTACTATAAGTAATGTGCACTGGACTGTATCTGCAGTCTCAGAAGTGTTTTAATTGTGTGATGTGATTTATTATATTGGAAGGTACCAGAAATGTGGCATACATAGCAATGTGTAAAATGCACAAAGCGATACAGGCTTGTCCGTGTTTAAGGTGGTTAGAATGCTTTAGGAGAGCTTCAACCAGTGTTTCAAGTTACGATTTTGCAGAATGCTACTAATCTGAGAAAATTCATACCAGAGGGCACTGTCAGCTGGTGTCATTACATGTCCAATCTGTCTATAAGACTCATGCAATGTCAGTTAATCACTTCAGGTACTGTAATTGAAGAGAGCTTTTTTTAAAGTCAGTATTGAGCTGATTCCTGCTTGCTGAAGATCTAGTCCAAGGTTCATAAACCACAGTGAAATAAGAGATAACAAATAATACAGAAGTACAAATTATAAGTGAGACAGATGAAAACAGTCTTCAGCTTTTACTAGTTGTAAAACCCCGGTTCTTACACATGCTATAATTTGCAGTGTGTTCTGTTTTGTGGTGTAAGTTCTTTGTTTTGCTATGTGTGAAAAATATTCTGCTTAATTTCATCCCTTCAGCCTAGATTCACAGCAGCTGAACTGATCATCCTGGAATTACAGTTGGTGGGTCATATGCATAAGAAGCTTTCTAGTTATATTTCATTTGCCTCAGTCTATTAGAGCTATTTTAATTTGAAGGACAAACGATCTGAAATGCAATTTGTGCTTTCAAAATGCCTGGTCACAAAAGGCAGCGCTGTCATGTTGGGGATTGGAGAGAGACATGCTTCACATTGCAGACTTGTTTCATGCTTCTGTGTGCCATCATGATGCAAGTAATTGGAAAGAGAAGGGTGACTGTGGCACATGCAGTAGGCTCTTGCAGTCCTAAGGCCTGACTTCTTTCAGCTTTGGCTCCAGTAGCATATTTGGGAATTCAGTTGAGCTTGGGAACCTTGGCTAATGAGCTCAGGAGCCAAACTGGAACATGATGTATTTGAACTTGCAGGCAGTGAATGACTGGCACTGAGCAGAAATGATCCATGTTGTGAAGCTTTAGGGTGCCATTAGCTTTGAAAAAATACTTACTGTCTGTTCCTGAAATACTAACTTTTTGAGGCACAGAGGTCTTTTTGAATTTTCTTGAATAAGGCATAAGGTAATCCCTCTTCTAGGTATTATGCATGTGCATCCTGCAGTGAAAAAAATGTGTGTCCTTGGGCCTGTGGGACAAATTCTTCCCTTGGTTATGTGAGAGAAAATGCAGAATAAAGTCATAGCTGCTACTGAGTTTCTTTGGTGCTCAGTGATGCAAATGAGAGTTGAATTCATCCCACTGCCTGTATCTGCTGCTTTGCATAGGACTGCTCGCTGTGCTGAAATGTATTTGTAAGAATGTCTGTAGTTTACATTTCCAATTTTAATTTTTGAGCCATGTGCAAGAGACTCCAGGGAACACTGTGTACTGTCAGCAGAAGTTATCTTTCTGATGAATCAGGCACATTGTTTGTACTCCTGCGTTTGATAGACGTGTTGTAATAAGGTCCTGAACTGCTTACTGTGTCTTTATGTACCTTCCCTCTCAGCAGTTGTAACTATTGTGCTGCTTGACCTATATTAATGGTACTACAAACAACAAGTTTAACCATTAACTTGAGAACCCTGTTTGAATGGATTTTGTCAAGAGATGAGAACTGAAGATTTAAGGAAGTAAAAATTAAGAAGAGGGCTAACCGTTGTGAAGCTTTCTCAGTGCTTGTGGATCTGAGTAGAGAATGGGAAGGAGTTGGAAGACCTAAGATAAAAACCTAACATCACTGAGTCTGAACATGTCAGTCAGTGTATGGAAAAGCAGGACCTTAGATATTTTTGGTTTTTTGATTCTTTGGTTATGCCTGTGAGGTGATCTCCTATTATCTATGTATACATGTACTGCGTAGTGAGAGAGGGATATGCAGAAGGGGGAGTGTGTTGTCTGCTGCTGCCAGCTGTTAGAGGGAGGCTGGCTCTTAGTTCCTTGGAAAAGGTGAAAGTTGCAGAGCCCAAGTGAAAGGAGCCAGTGTCAGGGGTTGGCTCTTCAGGCACTGGAAAAGCAGTCTGATTTAGCTTGATGTAGTTGAGCTGTGTTTCAGGAACCTGTTCTGTGCGCATTATTTGAATTCTAAGTCTGTTAAAAGTCAAATCACGTTTCTGATGCATATGATATCTTAAGAATAAGCAACTGTGATTACTGGTCTGTGGTAACTGACCCCATGTGTGCATAAAGCCAATGGTGAATGTGGGATGGTTCAATATCTGGTATGATTTGTTTTTTCATGAGCAAACAGTTGTGTGCTGCTGAGTTCACCAACATCAGTGGTTTTTGAGATCCTTACAGAGTCAGTATGCAGAACTTTTTCTTCTAAGCTGTTGTACTCTGAGTTATGCCTTGGCAAAAGCTTTGTCTTCTCTGATAAAGCTGCCACATCTTATGCATGCAGGCATCTAAATCTGCTACTGTTTTTATTTGGTTATCTCTTGTGGCTGGGATTTCACCACTCTGTCTGTATGGGATGTACGTGGGTATCTTGTGTAACTGGACAGTGTGTGTCCTCCTGGTGCCTGTAACTGACAGTGCCAGGAAGATGTGCTTTAGCCAAAAGTGGTGCTTGATATTTCTAAGTGAAAATGTCAGTGGTTCATGGTCTGTGTTGGAGCTGTTCAGGTTTGTTATTACAGCTGTGAATTAAGCATTAAATTTGTGCACAGGCAAGTGAGGGACTCAGTTTTTGTTCTGAGAGCCTCCTGCAAAGGCTGTCGCTGAGGCACGGAGTTTCTTGTTTTACACGAAATGCAGCAAAAAGTGCAGGTAGTCCTTATTCCTGTGAATAAACCGGGGTGACCAGACCTTAGTTTACCACTAAGATATTTGGTTGGAACAGGCAGATTGAGACAAAGCCTTGTCATCCAGATCTCAGGAGTTGTTAACATAGCAGTGCTCTTTGGGCTGTGGTTTGAGGATTGTAAACACTTAAATAAACCACAAAAAGCTCTGTCATAGGAAGGGAAGTGCAGGGCAGGATTGTCAACATTGTAGTGATGTGTGAGCAAAGTTGGTGAGAGAAGCCCAAAAGCAGTGACTTCCTTCTGTGTCCTGGATTCCAGAGAAAGGCACAAACTGCTCTGACTAGGAAGCGAGCTCAATTAGACTCACCAGGAAAAAACAAAAGCATTAGGGGAGGCTAATGGGGACCAAACAGAAATGTAGTTCTGCCAATAGAGCTGTTCTTGCCTCTAGGTTTCTGCACTTCTTTCTTTAGATGCCAGTAATTCCCAAAGCATTTACACTTACGCAGGCTTTTACCAGTTTAATTTCTTTGTAGGTGATTCCTACAGACAAAATTTTCAGCTTACATTTAATTCCTGAAACTCTAAAGAAGCAAGTTTAGCTGAGAGAACTCCCTTAAAAAGTGTGTCCATATACCTCGTTGCCTAAGGTTAATCTGGATTAGTAGCTGGTTTCTTTTCAGTCCTGAGCAGCTCTGGGAGCAGACCAGGCCTCATGGCTTCTCCTCTTTCCTTGTCTTAGTCTGTCCCTTCAGCTAGTGAAGCAGCTATGTTCAGATTGAGGGCACAGTATGGTGATTTCATTTGGAATCTGAACTTTTGTTCTAGCAGCTGTGCTGGCTGGCACCCATGCAAGGAAATGTAGCACTTCCCATTGTATTGGTACAACTGTATGGTTTTTATTTTGCTCTGAGCCTAATGGCATGTTCCGGCTTAAAATCATGAGAGGGCCTGGCAGCTGAGCTTTTGAACTGTCTGTTTGCAGCTCTGGTGAACATCTCCCTGCAACACTGTGGGCTCAGACCAGCCTGCAAGTCATCAGGGTCTTTTTGTCACTCTAGACTAGCAAGCATGCAAGAGTCCCACCTAAAGTCACTTGTTCAGATGTCTGTGTTAGCCTGATAGGGAGAAAAGGAAAGCTCTGAAGTGACTATTTCAGCCCCCTTCTTGCCACTTGTCATATGTGAAAAACAAAAAATCTTGTTACCTAAGTAAATATGGGCAAGAGGTTAAGTTAAAGCAGCATGCTAACTTGGTGCCCTGTTAGAGCTTGCCAAGAGGTGTGTTATTAGACCAGGGACAACAAATTGACACAATAGAGCCTAATTTGGTGGTTACTTTTGACCCTTTCAGTCTATCCTGCATTAAGTCCTCCTCTCTACGGCAGCAGTCATGATGAGATATCATGTCTCAGTATCTTGATACTTTCTGTGCTAAAAGGTTAGTGTGAGCTGTCCTGAGAGAATTTTCTCATATCAGAGCTATAAACCTTATCTCAGTAAATAGAATAAAACTGGCTAATGATCGCCAACTTTATTTTCTTTTCTTTCAGGGGATGGGTTTGAGAAGGTAGTAATTTCTTTCAGCAGCACAGAAGACATCTTAGTCTTCGTTATATATCAGTGAAGATAAGTAGCCTTTGTTAGGCTGCTGAACGTTACTGTTCTCGTGTAAAGAGTGTATGTATGGCGTGTGCAGCTAGCTAGATGGATAGATGTTTCTGAACATTGGTGTCCTGAGCTCATTCTTTTGTTATATATGCTGACCTGCTGCGGAAGTCAGTGGAAGTCCTGCATGTCTTAGGACTGATTTCTCTTACTGAAGATATCGCAGAGAAGACAAACTCATTAGAACCATCAGGGAGAAGTGGAAACAACTTGAGTTCATTATGTGGCTCTTCTGTAATGGAGAGTTGCCAGCAGGAGACAACTATGTATGTACAGAACTGCATCTGGGAGGTTAATCTAAATTCCTTGATAGCAGCTTTTTATGGTGCTTGTAGTTATTGCAAACTATGTGCAAGGTAAAGATGAAGAATGTGGAAGTCTGTTGTGGTATGGCAAGAGATCATGTTTGCAAACAGCTACATTTTTAAGTAGCTCAGTGATTGAATGTGCAGTACTGATCTTTATACAACTTGGCAACCTCTACATGCATGTGTAAAACAGGTAATAAAAATAGTATAGGAACACGTGTTCAGAAGTATCCAGAAGACAGGCATAGTGTCAAGGATTCACTGAAAATCGGGACTTCATGCAGCTCAGTATATCTGTACTTTTAAAATTGGCACAGAAGGTCTCTTAGATTGAGAGGTGTTTTTGTAGCCTCTCCTGATTACTTTCTCTGAGCTTCTCAGTGCTCACTCTTCTTTACTTATCACTTGCTCCTGCAGTCTCCTTTTACATGTTTTGGTGATGGTGTTCATTTGGTTTTCATTTTTGTCAGTTATGTCAGAGAATGCTATAGTTTCTAAGTAAAATAGTTTTGTATGTTTCTTGCACCTTCTACCTTATGAACTCTGTAGTAGTGTACACAGGTTATCAAAAACTGTTCTGTTCTGAACTGTGTTAACCAGAAATGCATGTTTATAGTATGTGTTATTTAATGGCACATTACAATCACATAGTGTAAGGACAATAAGGACAATAGCTCAATGGAAATTATGTTGCTTGAAATGATAGTGAACTAACTGGGATTTGGAGTTGTACAAAATGAAGTTTGGGTGGACCTTTTTCAAGAGTTCAGACTGTAATGTGTTGTACTCTCTGCAGACTGTCTTTACTTGGGAAAATGCCTTGTATTCAATTAGAAGTATTGTGCGGGGGGGGGGGGGGGGGGGTACAAGGCTAGCTCAGACCAACAAAGGGCATCTGGTGGTCAGGGTCTGCTAGAGGCTGCCTGATCAAGGGGAGCCTGTGGAGGAGGCCTTGTTGCTTCAATTACAAGAAGCTTTGTGCTTGTGGGCTCTCATATCCTGATGAGGGATTTAAATCACCTAGATGTCTACTGGGAAAGTAACACAGCAAGCTGCAAACAAACTAGGAGTCTCCTGGAGTGTTTTGAGAACAACTTTCTGGTCCAAATATTAGACAAACTGGCCAGAGAAAGAGCTTTACTAGACCTGGTGCTCATCAGTGCAGAGGAATTAAAGAAGTTAAGATTGGAAGCAGCTGGGCTGTAGTAACTATGCCCTGGTTGAGTTTGTGATTTCAAGGAGTATGATCGTAGCACAATCAGGACCCTGAACTTCAACAGAATGAAGTTCTGTCTTTTTAAGAAATTACTGAATGAGATCCCCTGGGAAGCTGTCCTTAAGGGTGAAGAAGTGCAGTGAGCAGGGTTGGCAGCGCTGTAAGAATGCCTTTCTAGGAGCATGAGCCCTTCATCCCCCCAGCATAAGAAATGAAGCAGAGGAGGTAGGAAACTTGTGACTGAAGAAGGATCTGCAGGAAAAGAGGGACATGTATGGAAGTGGATACAGAGATGGGTGGCTTGGGGAATAATAAAGGGTGTCAAGGCTGGCCTTGTTGGATAGCAAACTGGTTAGGTGGTTGCAGTCAGTGGGTTGTTATCAGTTGCTCTATGCCCAGGTGGAGGCTGGACATTGAGTGGTGTCAGCCTTGGCAATGGTGCTTTTTAACATCTTTATCAATGACATGGTGGGCATTGAGTGCACCTTCAGCAAGCTTGAGGATGTTGATCTGAGTGGTGCAGTTGATATGACAGAATGGGTGACATCTGGAGAGACCTGGACAAGTCTGAGAAGGGCTCATGAGTATCTAATAAAGTTCAACAAGTCTAAGCACAATGTGTTGCATAGGGCAATCCCAAATGGCTCCAGACTGGGAGAAGTCATGGAGAACAGCCCTGTGGAGAAGGACTTGAGGATCATAGTTGATGAAAAGCTGGATGTGAGCCAGAAGTATGTGCTTGCAGCATGGAAGGTCAAGAGTATTCTGGTTTGTACCAAGAGGTGGCTGGGAGTACAAGGGAGCTGATTGTCCCCCTCTGCTCGGCCTTTGTGAGACCACATCTGCAGTGCTGCATCCAAGTCTTGGGCCCCCTGCACAAGAAGGACGTGGAGTTCTTGGATTGGATCAGAAACATGGTGGGATGACTCCCACAATTGGGATACTGCCATCGACTGCTATAGACTCTTTAGGAGAGATAGGCGAGGTAGGAGGGGTGGGGGAGTTGCTCTCTATGTCAGGGATTGGATAAACTGTGAGGAGCTCCCTACGAGAAACAGTCAGGAACAGATTGAGAGCCTGTGGGTTAGGATTAGAGATGGGACTAATATAGGTCAGCTGGTGTTAGGGGTATACTACAGACCACCTGATCAAGGGGAGGCTGTTGACGAGGCTTTCTTGCTCCAGATGCGTGAGATGTCTGGCTCACGGGCTCTTGTCCTGGTGGGGGACTTCAACCATCCAGACATCTGCTGGGAAAACCACATGGCGAGCTGCAAGAGCTCCAGAAGGCTCTTGGAATCCATTGATGATAGCTTTCTGGTTCAGGTATTGGACAAACCGACCAGAGGTGAAGCGTTGCTAGACCTGCTGCTCACCAACGCCGAGGAGATCATCAAAGGCATCAAGGTTGGAGGCTGCCTGGGCTCCAGCGACCACGCCCTGGTTGAGTTTGTGATCTCAAGCGATGTGGGCCTGGCAAAGAGCAGGATCAGGACACTGAACTTTAGAAAAGCAGACTTCAAACTACTCAGTGGATTGCTGGCCAAGATCCCCTGGCGCGCTGCCCTCAAAGACAAGGATGTTGAGGAGAGCTGGCGGCTCTTCAAAGATGCCCTCCTGGAAGCACAAGAGGTCTCCATTCCTCTGAATAAGAAAGTGGGCAGGCGAGGTAGGAAACCAGCATGGCTCAGCAAGGACCTGCTGAGAGAACTGAGGGCGAAGAAAGGGGTGTACAAGCTCTGGAAACAAGGCTGTGTCACCTGGGAAGAATACAGGAATGCCATCCGGACTTGCAGACGTGGGATCAGGGAAGCCAAGGCGCAGGCAGAACTGAACTTGGCAAGGGACGTGAAAAACAATAAGAAAACCTTCTACAGGTACATTAGCCAGAAGAGACAGGCCAAAACGGGCGTACCTACTTTGGTAAATTTGAAAGGAGAACTGGCTTCAACAGATGAAGAGAAAGCTGAGGTGCTGAATGAGTTCTTCACCTCGGTCTTCACTGGTGGCCAGGATTCTAGTCTTTTTCACGTCCCTGAACCCTGCATCCCCTAACCTCTATGTGGGGACCAAGGAGGTAAATCCCTCCCCACTGTAAGGGCAGAGCAAGTCCGAGAGTGCCTCCTTAGACTGAATGAATACAAGTCTATGGGGCCAGATGGCGTGCATCCCAGGGTCCTGAAGGAGCTGGCTGAGGTGGTTGCCGAGCCGCTCTCCATCATATTTGAGAAGTCGTGGCTGTCAGGTGAGGTCCCGGATGACTGGAGGAAGGGTCACGTCACTCCCATATACAAGAAGGGGAGCAGGGAGGACCTGGGGAACTACAGGCCAGTGAGTCTCACCTCCGTGCCTGGGAAGATCATGGAACAGATCCTCCTGGACAACATGCTTGATCACATAAAGAATGAGCATGTGATCCGAGACAGCCAGCACGGCTTCACCAAAGGAAGGTCATGCCTAACTAATCTTGTGGCCTTCTATGATGGAGTGACGGCATTGGTGGACGAAGGGAAGGCGACCGATGTCATTTACCTGGACCTGAGCAAGGCCTTTGACATGGTCCCCCACCACATCCTCATCTCCAAATTGGAGGGAAGTGGATTTGATGGGTGGACGACCCGATGGATAAGCAATTGGTTGAAAGGCCGCAGACAGAAGGTGGTGGTCAATGGCTCTATGTCCAGGTGGAGGCCGGTAACAAGTGGTGTCCCCCAAGAGTCTGTCTTGGGACCGGTGCTGTTTAACATCTTTATTAATGACATCGATGAGGGAATTGAGTGCACCCTCAGCAAGTTTGCTGACGACACCAAGCTGAGTGGTGCGGTTGATACGGTGGAAGGAAGGGATGCCATTCAGAAGGACCTCGACAGGCTGGAGGGCTGGGCTCGGGTGAACCTAATGAGGTTCAACACGGCAAAGTGCAAGGTTTTGCATTTGGGCCGGAAGAACCCCAGGCACCCGTACAGGCTGGGAGGAGTGGTCCTTGAGAGCAGCTCGGCAGAGAAGGACCTGGGGGTCCTGATGGACGAGAGACTGAACATGAGCCAGCAGTGCGCTCTGGCAGCTCGAAAGGCAAATGGGATCCTGGGCTCCATCAGGAGAGGGGTGGTCAGCAGGGACAGGGAGGTGATTGTCCCTCTCTACTCGGCTCTTGTGAGGCCCCATCTGGAGTACTGTGTCCAGGTGTGGAGCCCTCAGTACAAGAAAGACATTGAGATTTTGGAAAGGGTCCAGAGGAGGGCGACTAAGATGATCAGGGGGCTGGAGTACCTCCCCTATGAGGACAGGCTGAGGGAGTTGGGCTTGTTCAGCCTGGAGAAGAGAAGGCTGCGGGGTGACCTCATTGCAGCCTATCAATACCTGAAGGGAACCTACACCCACGAGGGGAGTAAACTCTTCAAAAGGGCTGACAACAGCAGGACTAGGGGAAATGGATCCAAGTTGAAGGAGGGAAGATTTAGGTTGGATGTTAGGGGGAAGTTCTATACAAGGAGAGTGGTTAGGCCCTGGAACGGGCTGCCCAGGGAGGTTGTGGATGCCCCGTCCTTGGATGTGTTTAAGGCCAGGTTGGACGGGGTCCTGGGCAACCTGATCTGAATGTGTGTGTTTGGTGGCCCTGCTAGGCAGGGGGGTTGGAACTACATGATCCTTGAGGTCCCTTCCAACCCGGGTGATTCTGTGATTCTGTGTGAGAGCTGAAGCACCTCTCCTGTTAAGAAAGATTGAGGGAATTGGGCTTGTTCTGTCTGGAGAAGATACGGGGGAGACCTCATTGTGGCCTTCCAGTACTTGAAGGGAGCTTGTAATCAGGAGGGGAACGTTGTATAGTCTGTTGGTGATAGAAAAAAAGGAAATGGTTTTAAACTAAAAGAGGGAAGATTTTGATCAGATGTTAAGTGGAAATTTTTAATGGAGTGCCATGAGATGCTGGATCAGGTTGCCCAGAAAGGTTGTGGCTGCCCCTTTCGTGGAGGTGTTCAAGTCAGGGTTGGGTGGAGCCCTGGGCAGCCCACAGCAGGGAACTGGAACTAGGTGATATTTAAGTTGGCTTCCAACACACTCTACAGTTCTGAGTGCTGTTGCAGCCTCCTAGTACTCAGCAGTGTCAATGAAGGTATTTTGGAATGATTTGAACTTGATAACTGTTGATACTTGAATGTCTTAGTAAGTGCTTTTCTTCACAAAGCACTTGTTATTAACAGCAGAACATTAAAGGGGTGTGGAAGGTAGATGGTGAATCTTCTGTGGTCAGATGTTGCAAACCTGAGAAATAGCTAAACTGTTATCAGTAGCAGATTAATGAAGAGGTTCAGAATTCAAGGACCCACATCATTACAAGCTGCTTCAGATAATGCAGAGAAGTGTGCCTGCCTCTCCTGTCCTATTGGTTGGCTTTGGTTGATCTGCTAGCTACTAAACCAATGCATGGTCATTACTAGTGTTTACCAAGAAGCATTTATGATCCAAGAAAATAGGGGCAAAAACTAAATGCTTGAGTACTCTTCCCTTACCCTATTCACAACATGTGTCCTATTAGGGGAACTGTAGCTGGACCAAGATCTCAGGGACTGCTGATCTGGCCTTCGCTCAGGTTCAAAATAAGTCCTAGTTTGTGATATTGGTTGGGACCAGCATCCTGAGACCATTTTATTGACCAGAGTTGTCGGGGAAAAGTCATCTTGGAGACAAGTGTGAAAGTTGAAATGGCAACTTTTCCTTGTAAAAATGTCCAGTTGCTCTAATGCTTCAGATATGGGGATGAACTAGAAGTGTTCATAAAGCAAACTTTGGTTTTACTACCTCCACTCAAAATACAAGTCTTCAGGACCACAGGTCAGCTTGCAGTTGCTCTTCTGGACCTCTTTTGGACTTTAAAAGTAACACCTCTTATTGTGAGAGTCTTAATGGTGCTTTTAGTAAGATATTAAATACCTTATTCTTTGGGGAGCCTGGACATGCTGTGTATGATGAGATGGACCAAATGGATCTTTACAACAGCAAGACTAAATGTACAAGTGGTTGTGCTGCTTTAAAAACAGGAAAAAACCCTCTTGTGTTGCATCATTCTGGCTGGGAAGTGCTCAAAGTTATTGTGACAGGACGGTATTTTGAGCAATTGTTGGTGATTTGTTTTTTAGCACACAAAGAAAGTAATAAATCTGTCACCCTGAAAAATCAGGTTGTGACCTAAAGGAAGGAGCAAATTGTGGCTTTAGGTAAAAAAGAGTGACCTGTCTATGAGGGTCATTTATCATTATAACAAAATTGCTGGTGCTCTGCTCGCTGACCAGAAAGAAAGGCTGTGGTAAGCAGAATCAAGGGATGCAAGCATCCGAATATTTTTAACTGATCAATATTTTCAGGATTTACAAGCAGCCAAAAACCCGTCAGCATGCGGAGTAAGTGTGCAATGCATCTGTTCTGAAAAGAGAACAAGGGATAAGAGGTTCAATTTGGTGATTAAAATATATTTTAGATTTTGAATAAATAGTATAATTCAAAAGAATTAGCATGGTGGATATAGTAGATATCCACTTTGTTTAGATATTATAATATTTAGATATTATTAAAAAAATAGAATTCAAAAAAAAAAAAAGAACTATCTTGCTACAGATGCCCTTAGCAACCTGTATACTTTATACAGTGGTACAGAAAATTGGAATCAAACTAAGTTTCAAAGAAGGATAAAAACAATAAGCAACAACATAAATCTTTTCAAGGTGGTGTTGGCATTTGCTTTCTAGTACTGCATGTGGCACATGTAGAAAGTCTCAGGAAACTGTCTCAGAATTCACATATGCTATTTCTGTTGTTTAGAATCAGCAGTCCCAAACTGCTTCTAATTAAAAGAGAAGCAACCTCCAGCCTCTTGTTTCTTGCCACACCATTTATTCTGTGTTATCCCAAATGTGAAGTTGTGGGTATCTTATTAAAAAAAAAAAAAAAAAAAAAGAAATAGCAGAACAAATTTGGTGTCCCAGCTGAGACTCACAGGTTGCATTCATTGTGAAGGATATGTTCAACAAGTTAGTCATACCAGCTGGATATGTTGTGAAATAGAAGATCAAAATGAATTCTGTTTGCCAATATTCTCAAGTATCAAATCTTTCGGACTTAAAAATACCTAGAATTATTTTTTTAAAACACAATTCCTGCTGCTCATCATCTCCTGGTAGAATTTTTTCACTGCAATCTGTTTATACAGAGAGAGTCTGCAAATGCATAATAAAAGGGAAGTTGGGAGCAAATGCAATTTCTTGTACAGTAATTTACATGCCAGCTTCTAATTTCAGTTGATTGCCTTAGTGCACGAGTCTCTTATCAGACTAGAACATCCAATGCTAAACCAATTCTAACATGTTTAGAAAAGCATTCCAGCTATCACCTATTGTTAGGTATTACCAGTACTGCACTATATTAAGAATGCTTAAAGCTATTTCAGTACAATTTGCGAGAGTATTTCAATTTATAGAGACTGGTGAAGTGCTGTAAAATTTCAGTGTATCATAGAAGACGTAATGATAAAAATAATGTAGAAGGTGAAATAGTATAAATTCATAACATGAGCCATCATTTTATTGACCACTGATAATGCTGCATTAATTTATCTTTGTTTAGGAAATAATTTTAGCATAATTTTTAATCACAAATATTAACACTTGACTACATGGCTATGTATAATTTCTTAGACTGGGGCCAATGTGCCCATATCTCTGGTTTAGTTCTACACCAGGGTGTCATGTCAGATCTTAGCACGTACCTTGGAAGAAGAGGCTGAACAGAAGCTTCGTGGCACATGCTTTGAATAAATCAGGCTTTTTTTCAGCAGGTCTTCTCTTCTGAGAAATCCAAGTCAGACTGGAAAGTACCCCAAGTTTGCCATCAGATAACAGCATTTTCATTTTTCTCCTTCCTGAGAATATCTTGAAATTTATCTGTATCCTGATAGTATATCTTTTCTAATTCCAATTAAGAAAAGCAGGAAATGGAAGTTCTATAATGAACATGCCTTAAAAATATTTTTGTCCCATTAGATTTAAACTTCAGTATTAAATGCTGTGTGCTCAGTTCTTGTACTTGGGAATCTTTTAATTCTGTTTAAAACAGTTTTCTCTAAATTGGCACAACCACAGAAGATTCTGTTCTCCGTATCAGACTGGCATTCACACGAAAACAGAATCAACTCAACCTGTGACTCTGTGCCAGTAAGAGTGGCTTTGGTAATATGTTAAGCGAGGTCAGATTTCCATCACTTGTTCTTCAATTACTGTATTATAGGCTTTGTTTATGCTCTCATTAAAACCATTATCCAAGTGTTTTCCAACAATGTTTTTGTTGTAAACTCTAATATTCATGTATGGAAAATGCCTTGTAAGTAATAGAAAATCCTGGCAGAAATTGATTAGCTGGGAGATTCATGAAAGCCCTTATCCGAATCTGTTTCTTAAACTTCATCTGATTCAGCATATTGCTACAGGTCAGTAAAGGTCTGTAGCGTGAGATTTCTTGTGTGAAGGTAGCATAGAAATGTAGCCTTACTCTGATTTCCTTCTGGTATCTTCCAGCTTAATACCACTCTAAAATGAGCACGGCTTTAACTCCTGTTTCAACCAGGTCATCCTTCTTCCTTGAAGCCTGGGACTAAATCGCTAGGGAGCTGGGTCCTCTGCCCAGCAGAGCTGAGGAGAGGCATCCTTCTATTCACAGGGAGCATTACACTGAGACAGAGGAGATTCCATCTGACTCAGCAGTGAAGATCACTACTTACGAAATTATGAAAGCATGAAAAAAGAGCAAAAACATTGCTCCAGAATGTGCGGCTTTTTTTTGCAGTCACTCGGTGCAAGTTTTGTTGTTTTACTGTGCTTGCAAGCAATAGTTCAACTTTTTCCCCTATCCCTCTGGATGCCTAATAGTATATTTTCTTTCCCACTTAATGTGGTGGAAGGGAGAACTTTGTTCACATTTTCATCTTTTGAACTTGGTTGAAACTAGCTTGTTTAAAAATGTAAATTAATTGAAGGAAAACCAACAAAAACATAAAATCCAGGGAGACAATTCTGAAATGATGGCATACAGGAATTGATTTAGGAATTGATGAGTTATTTTCCTGCACTATTGGGAAGAGTTTTCTTTTCCTCATACCTTGATGCTTTATTTTTTTTATCACTTGATAAAAAGAACTGGAATAAATCCAGATCGCAGTAGTGAAGGAAGGCACAAGGAGGGAAGCAAACTAAAGGCCTCCATGTTCGTAAGGTATTTCACCATAAATGCAGCTGTTTTCAGCAATTTTTTGAATGGATTTGAGGGAGGTTTGATGTCACGTGAAACCCTCTAAGCAATATTGATATTGCTCTGTCCACAAGGTGCAGTTGGTGTTCATTTCAGTGATGAAGATCTATAGCACTTCGGTCTGATTCAAGGATTCCCTCAGGATTGAAGTTTTACCTTTTAGTAAGCGGCAAGATATTGAATTTACTGGAAGGTAATAGCAAGTTGTAGGCAGCAACTGAGGGAGACATCTTTACTCACCAAAGAACATTTCTACTTTTTGAGCACAAAGCTGGATGCCGAAGCCTCTATTCAGTTAACAGAGTATAATGTGCCACTTAGTCTGCTCATCTGAGAGTGATAGCAAAGACTGAGGAGGCATAAAGAGTTCATGGAAGAAGAGCATGTATATTTGTGTATAATCCAGGATCCAAATAATTTGGAGTTTGTTATCAAAGGTGTGGATAATCCTTCCTATACAAAGAAATTAAAACTAGTAAAGCTCAAAAATACTAATCCTAAAGACACTTCTTAAATAAATGTAGATAAACTATCAAGATTTCTGAATTCTCTATGCCGTTCTAGTACAGAAAGCACTTAATGCCCATGATACTACTGCTGCTATTCTCACACACTCATTAACCAAATTCTAAAAGTAAATGTAGTTGTCTTTTGATCTTTTTCGCCTGGTAGGAGCCATCCACTTAGATAACTAACATTTTATTTTTTAAGAACATATTTGATTTAGATGTAAAGTTTTATAAGGCTGAAGTGACAGGCTTTGTCTGCCCAAGTTTTTCTTAAATTTTTAGAAACAGCTGTGCTTGCATGATGCACTGTAGACTGTCGCTTAGATGAAGCTGGGATAAGCAACTAATCAATCATATACAGGTAATAGACATCAGAGATCCTGCTTTGCAAGGCGTTCTCTGATTTATGCTGTGAGGTTGTGTTTTTTATGGTACTTTTAGAATACTTGTGACTGTTTTTACAACCAGGTCACAAACACAAAGCCATTATTTCTTTTAAAGCCATTGATCAACAGTTTTGATTAAATTTGTATGTATTTCAAGTACATTCAGGCTGGATGCCACCAGGTGCAATGAAGGGAGGTTGCTTTGAAAATTGCAGTATTAAGCCCAAACAGCTATTGACCATCATCACCTTGCAGAGTCACTTACAGTGGAGGGATGTAAAATACAATCAAGTTGAAAAGGCAGTGGGTATCACTCAGCCTGTGCTGCCTTTACTCTCAGTTCAAAGATTGCATAAACTTCAGCACAGGAGAGATCCATTGTCCATTAAGCACCAAGGAACTTTCAGCTAAGAAATTTCAATTAATTTTTAGACTGCTTCATTAGTTCTGAAGTGTTAACATCTTTAACTTGGTAGCAGTAAAACCGTGAGGTTCAAAAACTGTTACAGAAGTGAAATAAAGAGAGAAAAAAGAAATGCATGCCCATAGCTGGTACATAATAACACATGGCTGTCTGAAGTTGTTGCTTGTAAGCAATTAGTGTGGGCTGTTTTTGGTTATGTCTGTTACCACTATGCTTATTAGCAAGTGGTTATTTCAACCAGTTCTGGGTTGCTTGGTATAGAAGAGAATGGATTAAAGCAGGGTGAGTTCAGCAGAGGCCTCCAAGCTTCTGGGGGGGCTGCAGTTTGTGTCCTGTGAGGTGGGACTGGGGCTCCCTTCTGCAGGAGGATGAGCGCTGTGGAGAATTAGCTGCAGGAGGTTGGGCCGGACCTTCACTGACTGGGAACCTAAGGCTGTAGCTGAAAACTGAGGTGGGGATAGAAGGAAAAGAGTCAGTGTAACAAAATATAGGAGTTTTGGGGGGAAGCTGGGCAACTGTTATCTTGGAGGCGCAGCCTGATGTGGGTTCAGGGCTGAGGCTGCTCTGAGCAGTATGCTAAACTGGACAGCCCTGAAATCCTTTTCACACAGGAGAGCTGTACTTCTGTTTTTCCTAACAGGATTAGTTAATGAGTGTGTCCTGGTAAATATAACAATTTTGGAACTGTCTGGATCATCCAGAAGACTTTTCAGATGTATGCAGAGGAGTTTGGAGTGTAACTGGGCTCACTTCTAAAAACTGTAACCAAGAACTGTGTCCTTGGGAATCTATTCTCACTTCTAGTTTAGTCTATCTGAAGGGCATTATTCTAGCAAACCCATAATAGAGCCAGGGCATATATAGTGCTCATTGATGGCAATGTAGAGCATAAGGGCACCAGCAGGGCAATAGCAAAAGCAGGCAAGGCCTGTAGAACATTGCACTTCTGGGTGAGTGATCAAGGCTAAATGCATGTGAGAATGAGGAAGATGGGATCAAGTTCTCTTTAACTACAGTTTGGACTGATGACTTGACTATCTTGATAAGATTAAGAACAAGACATTACAATAGAAGCAATGGAGTTCAGCCTGTAGCTTGCAGACAAAATTAAATGCCATCTTAACTCTATCCTTGAGGAAAACTACAGTGTAATGTTGAGGGAACTACATGTTCCTCGATACTGTGCTAAGGAGGCATCATAATGAAAAATCTTATCTGTTTGTGAACTAGTGTTTTGTCTTGGATCTACCAGTGGACAGGCTATTCTGATGCCCTTCTGTTTGCTTTGCTCACTCTTGTCCTCAAGTGCTAGTGCTTGCTTCAGCTCCAGAGCTCCAGACTTCCTAACCAAGACTGTTTTCATTAAAAATCAATGTAACTCCGATATTTTTGGTACAAATGCGCAGTAGAATTATAGTCAGTGGGACACTGAGAAGCTGTAATCTGACTGATTTAAAAACCTTTGCTCAGGGTATGGTCATTTAGGCCAGTGGAGAGGAACGGCATCCTGATTTTCTGAAGTGTCTATCAGTAATACCTCATGTTTCCTTTTCAGAACCTTTGTATTTAACATGAATTATTATTTCCTCCTGTTGTCTCAGGCGGCGTATCCCTGTGCTGTAGTCCAAGAGGCAGGCTGCAAAAAGAGCTTTCTAAGTAAGCTAGGCCTACATTGTAAATAAATGAGGGTTGCTCTGAAAGTAATGCCTCTTATTTAGGCCCATGATGTTGGAGGTGGATGTTGGTAGTATAGCAGGAGAGATGGAGCCTTCTTGTCAATATTGTTACTTGTGTGACAGATGGCAGCAGAGGGGCAGTCTGACAAAACTGTTTCTGGCGTGGAAGTGTGTATGGAAGCAAAGGTGTGTCACTGAATTCTTCCATATGGGGAAAAAATGGCACCCCTTGACACATTCATCAATGCTTGCTGAATGTTGATGGAGATTCAAACAGCCAATGTGAGTGCAGTGAGGTGGTGGGTGGTATGTTTTAGCAGTGGTGACAGTGATATGAATATAAGAATATAAGCCATGTTCTGGACAGTTATGCACGGCTATTATACCACAAAATGGAGAGGTCCTGATCAGCTCAATTGTGGAGAACAATCAGGAAGCTGTGTATGGAGCTGAATATTGGCTTCAGTACATTGGAAATGACAGACGCAGTGCTGGATTATCACAAAGGTGGGGTCCCACAAGTGCTCACACAGAAGCAGAAAGATCACCATGTGCAGGGCTATTGAGGCTGACTGAACCAATATGAGGTTGAAGGTGACAGTCTCCTGGATTGCATTATTCTGGTGCTGAGTTGTCAATGCTATGAACTGGAACCAAAACAGCAGTGAGTGTGAACAGAAATATGAATTCCCCATCAGATAAAAAATTAAGGATGTAGCCCTCAGTAGATAAAGCAATGTGCACTGTCTTATAGGATAGGAAAGGGGCGATCCTTCTGGATTTCCTGGAACCCTTGGCAAACTGGTTGATTGCTGAATGCTACTGTCATGATACTAAGCTTAAGGCTCAAACTTCCAGAGGCAGGCCAGAGAAGAAGGCAACCTTTCTTTGGCAATACAATAATGCTAGGTCCCATACCAGTCTAAAGGCTTTGGATTGCATTGCTGGTCTTGGCTGAGCTGTCCTATTGCATCCACTGTATAGTCTGGATTTAGGTCATTTGTGCTGTTGCAGATTCTTATCATGTGCCGTGCAAGCTCTCATTTATTGCTTGCATAAAATGCGTAACTAATAGTGGTCACTATGTTGAAAAATAGTGTTCTGTAGCTCAGAACATGCTCTATGAAACAGTGATATTCATGGAATGAATCATAGAATGGTCTGGGTTGAAAAGGACCACGTGTAGTTTCACCCCCCCCGCTTTGTGCAGGGTCGCCAACCACCAGACCAGGCTGCCCAGAGCCACGTCCAGCCTGGCCTTGTATGCCTGCAGGGATGGGGCATCCACAACCTCCTTGGGTAACCTGTTCCACTGCGTCACCACCCTCGGAGTGAAAAACTTCCTCTTAATATTCAACCTGAACCTCCTGTCTCAGTTTTAAACCATTCCCCTTTGTCTTATCACTATCCACCCTCGTAATTGTGCTGCTTCTTTCTGTTGTAGTTTCTGCAGGAGTAAATAGGTGTTACTTACAGAGCAACGTAGTTTTAATTTTGTTTTTCCCTCGTTTGTTCTGTATGAGGGAGATTTTTGCTGAAGGAAGGCAGTGTTAGTTTGGGGGCTATGGAAATAAATGCAAATAGTCTGAAATGACTGCAAACAAACAATAAGACAAAAATGCCAACACTGGCAGTCCTTCCTCTGTTAGCTGTCTCTCAGCTCTGCCTTGAGATATGACAGATACAATGCTCATCGGGATGGAGGGATTTGCTGTATGGAGCTTCAGTACATCAAGATGTGACTACTCAAAATGGCAGCAACGTTTGTCCCGAAGGGACATGGGGAAATAGAGATCAGATCTAATAACTAGAAGTACTGTTCATTTCAGGTTATCTTAAATGAGGCAACCTGTAAGGAACAACAAAAAAAAAGAAAAATGTGAAAACTTACAAAAAATGTTATTAGAATCCCAGCCTGTGTTAATGATGCATAATACTGCAAAGGACACATCAGAGCCTTGAACTAAATGCAGAAAAGAGCATAGGTCTGGCTCTAATCTGTTGTGTGAGTGCTGTGATGAGTAATTGTTGCTTTCGATGCACTTAGGACTCTTCAATGGGATCTGTTTTTCAGTGGAGCTGTTTATGGTGATCTGTGCATGGACACAGCCACAAATGCAAACCCTTCGGCGTGTGTAGGTCCTGTTAACCTGTCTTCGTTGGCTGGTTTAGTACAGTAGTGAGGCATATAATGCTAGTGTACCTGGCGAGTCATTTGTTAAATAATTCTGCTCTTGATTTACTGTTCAGTGTTTTTTAGGTTCTTTACTGATATTACTGCATATTCCTCCTTTGCATTACAGTGTATTACTGCAAATAGCATTCATATAAACTTTTCTCCATGTTTGTTAGAGGGTTTAAGTGGTTGGGTGAGGTGCCAATTTTTGTAGTAGTAGCTATTCAGAAACGGTTCCAATTTCCAGAGCTGTAAGATATTTCTGAACAAAAAGATGGACCCTCTGATTGTGATGTTAAACCATCCTAGATGTCTGTGGGCAAAAACAACAGCAGAAAAGGCTTCTTGACAGACCTGCAGCAGAGACCCACTTCAGAACCAATTTTTATGGCCAACTTGCCTAACTACTAACTGGATTACCTGGCTATGATAATTTACAGCTTCACAACATTACAGTTACCAAGTACTCCACCAGGGAAAAGACAATAAAACATATTACTACAGATCTTGTAATATATTATTGCTGGTATTAATGTGATGTTATCTCTGGGTTTGTCTCATGTTCTCAAAAGGGGAGTGGGGTGCAATCACTACCAAATGTTGTGCAATCCTTTCTCACTATGCTCCTGTCGGTGCTGAATATCTTCTTACAGGAGTTACAAGAGCTAAAATTTCTTGTGCAAAGGCTTCATGTATAGAGCTATTGGCCTTCAGTACGAGCTGCAGCTACTACCAAATCAAATGCACAAATGGAATGCTAAATCTGTGATTTGGATAAAAAGAGATCTAGACAAACTTGTGAAGTGATCTAGAAGTTTTTTCAATAATCAAGGAAGCTGTCACTGACAGTTGCAGAGGAGGTTTGATATGGACAGTGTCTTGGCTGGTAATAACTGATGATGTGAAAGGAGGATTAATTTAAAGTTTTTAAATTTAAAGTAATTTAAATTTGCTGTATTAAAGTCAGAAGTGTGATTTTCTTCCAGTGTCTGTGAAGAACAGACTGCTCTTGCAGAGCAGGATTCGTACTCTGGCTGTAGCTCTAGCAGATAAAATGGATTTAAGGTAGAATTTTGTTAGTTAATTAAGCTTATTTTTGCATTTCAAATAATATTGATATGTCAGGCTTCAAACTGGGGTCAAGACCCATTAACAAATAAATGTAAACCTACACTGTTTTTTACTAATTGCAATTTATTCCAAGTCAGAAAATATTTGTCTGAATTAAGCTCAAGAAATAACAACTTTTCTTGCTTGATATACAATCTCAGTCATGTATAAGAGGAATAGTTATCATACGGAGTCCCGATGTTAATGTGGTTTCTGGGTCACGTCACACGCCGGTGTGAATAAGGTGTGAAGTGTTTCAGTGACTTGCCAAAAATAAAACTCAAGTGTGGTTCCTGATCCAGTGACCTATTCCTGGAAACACTGCTGCTGTAATCTCACTGAACAAACATAAAGCTTTTATGAAACATGAAAAATACACCGTTTCAAAGTAATGCCCTTAAAGGCAGCAAGTGGGGTTGTTGGGTAGTGTGCCTACTATCTTATTTTTTTTCTAGTTCTAACTCCAAGTCCAGTTTGGCACAAGACTATTTTTGTGACTGTGGGAACACCCTACTTTGGATATTTGTGGGAAAATATTTCAGAGAGACATCTTCAAACAATTTACTGCAGAGAATGCTGATTGAGGTGGAAGTCGTGTAACCTCCTAGCAGGCAGTCTGTGGTACATGACTTAGGACCAGTGTGAAATACTAGTAATGAACTGAGTGACTCTAATGGGGATCTCTGAGCTCTGACATAAAGGCTGGAGAAGTTCTCCAGACCCAAGATAACAGATCACTTTAGAGGTAATCAAGTCTATACCCTTAGTGATGCCTAGCAAGAATTGCTCAGTGTCACACTAGCTACCAAGGGAGAGGAAAAGTGGGAAATGAAAATCCTTTGTGTAAATAGATTTCCATGTATGTGAATATCAAATTCATTCATGTTAATGGGTGTTAAATAGAGAGAAAAGGCTCTGCAGTACTACTGCTAGGAAAAGTATTGGACTAGTGCCCTGTTCAGCACTCATACGTAATGAATCCATGTCAATATCAGCTTAAACAAGACAGATCTGAGCATATGCACATGTAAGGTTAGATGCCAACTGCATACCAGTCATTTCAGACAAAAAAGAAAACTCCTGACTCAGACAATGCTTTCACAGCTACTGAGATAACAAACTGAAATTCCTAAAATGCAGGATGTCCTGCTGCACGAGGGGCCATTGAGAAGGTGGAAGGAAGTTGGACAATCCCAAAGAGAATGATTTGCACAGACTTATTATCAAGACCAAATCAGAAAACTAAATATGTAAGTAAACATATACTGAAATTATTACAGCTGGCAAACTTTGTCACGTGATATTTTAAAGGAGATACAGCCAGTACTGACAGTTTCAATGAAGGAGATAAATTTGTTCATAGGTAATTGATAGGTTTTCATAAAAGTAGCTTTCTAATCTAGGGTGGATATAATCCTTGACTATGGAATAACTTCGGGTATATGAGACAACCATTAAAGCAACCTGGGGCCTTTTCCTATTCCCTTTCCAGGAGCAAAACTGTGAAATGTTTTAGGTCAAATTTTAACCTTCAGGAATTTGGTTTTGCTTATTATTAAGCTGTTCTATTGTTTCTTTTGCCCAGTCCTCTTAAACCACGCAAATTAGTAAAGAGAATTTTTTATATTAACTAGACTGTGATAAATACGAATGCTAAATCAAAATGCTTAACAGTTTTTGTGAGTATATTTGTATATATGAAAGTGCATTAATATAAATTTCAGTATTGTGTGTAAGTATATACATTTTTCCATTTCTATATATATATAAAATTGACACAAATGTATGTTGAAGGAGTACAGACACTACAGTCTTTTCTATGTAATCTCTTGTGGGGGGAAATAAGTTTGGAAACAAAGGAGCTATCCAGTAAAGCTGAATTGCCTCAGTTGGTGGGAATTTTTGCAATGAATATCACAGAACAACATGTTTGACCACAGGAAGCAATGTCAAAGACAGCAGTTTGTGGAATGCAGGGAAGCAACTTGCCTTAATGACTTTGAATACATATAAATAATGAAGCTTCTTTACATTCTTCTAATAAATATCTGTACAGCTGAAGCATTCTCCCCCATTATGCTGCTCATTGTGTTAGAGAAATGTCTAAAGTCGATGCTTTTTCAGTCAGATGAAGTGGGTAACAGAATGGAAAAATATTTAGCTGAAGAAAAATCCTGGAAGCTTCTCAGTGGTGTCCGTGCAATGTTGTTCTCAAATATCAAATGAATGGTCATGACAATTAGCTCAGGCTCTGCCTTAGAAAGCATGGAATGGGATGCCGAAGTTCCTATACTATGATGCAACAAATTCTATTTTATTAGCAGGGCTTCAGTTTTCAGTTAAAAACAACTAAAACCTGCAATGTACTCTACTGTTTGTGATGTGACTCAGTGCTCCTTCATGGAGTAACTGATGCAACTTTTCAGACATTTCTTATAAGAGAATATTTAGCAAAAAAGAAAGCAACAAACCAAGCAAACAACAAGCAAAAACAAATCCCCCACCAAAACTGGAAGTGACTTGAATGTAGTTAAGATTGGTTTTTAAACTAGCAAGGGAATATTTTAAACTCTTATTGCTGGTTCTTTTATTTTACACACACAGAAAAGTAATGTTATTTGTGGAGCATTGTTTCCTTTGCAAATGCTACTTTGTAGATTTTTCATGCAACTGCACTTTGAGCAGATAATGGTGTTTAAGATGTCTGCTCATTGCATCAAATGCAGAAAGGATTTTGCAAATTGTAGTCTGATGTATGGAATATTCAACCACATCTTAAAGTGTGATGGACATGTATGGTGTGCAGAGATGCATATTCTTTTAGCATCTCCTTGGGGTTGAATGTGTCAGGAGACCTGCTGTGTTCTGATTAAATGTCAAGTCATTGCCCATTGGGGCAAAATGAAGAGAAGACATGCAAAAATTAACTTTTCTATGTTAATTTGAAACCTTAAGGATTAATTATCTCCCACATAAGAGAGATGAGAGCTGACGGCATAACTCAGGTTCTGCTAAGGTTCTGCTTTGCTTCTACCCTCTAATGTTTGGCTAAGAATCCCAATTTGCAAGTTGGCATTTCAGAACATGCAGTTAATGTATTAGTACTATACAAGCAGTCAATGTGCTGGCTTTCTTGACTTCAAGATCACAGAATCTGAGTAGAAAATGTGCAGAATTCAACTTTCTTTAAACCTGGACAGCTCTTCAAAATGTTTTTATGTACTGTCTCTGTGAGCATGCTCTATCTCTGTCCTTTTAACTGTCCTTTTCACAACAATTAGAGTAACTTCTCATCTATTCAGGTGGAGTTATTCTTAGTGAAGGTGAACATAAAAAAAAATTTTCTCAAGTTAAATATTTCCTTTTATCTAGAAATGTTTTCTGCTTAGATTGTCCTGGCATCGCTGTGTGGAAAGAAGTGGCTATTTTAGTCATCTTATAATGTAGTTTTTTAATAAGAAATGTTACCTTTATTGACTTATTTTTAATGACTAGGCCTGTGCTGAACCTCTCGGGCACTCTTGTTTTGCCATGAACTCAGTGAGTATTTTGCAAATTTCTTTGCAAGCGTTAGGCTTCTTCCATCTACCTTTGAGGCACGAAGCAATTCAAATTATGGGCTATAGAAGAATTGAATAATTAAGTGTTCTAGTTAAAAAGCTCTGTGGACTTGCTTAAGATTTAATTTTTTGAAACACCCGTTTTTACAGTGTTGTGTGGTTCCAGGTGCATGGCAACAGTGGCAATTTTTCTGGTGGAATAATTGCTTAGGTGCAAGTTTAATTAGTCCTTGCTTTCTTTCTGATTTCTCATAATAGCTCATGCTCGTTCATTTTGTTTTATATTTTGCACACACTGATGTGTGTTTGTAAGTAGATGCTTATGCTGCCACCTGCATACAGTAATCAGCCTGTGCAACTTCAGGGATGGACTCTGATGGCATCAGAACCAGTGCTTAGACCAGGGGATGTGCTGAAGCATGATTTTATCAGCCTTGATATAAATAGATCTGATATGTAGATATTAAAAAACACATAAAGCAAGAGCTATGAGAGCAAACTTCAGTGAAGAACCACCCCTGCTTGGGAGATCTGATAGGTGAGAAAGGCAGCATGAGTTTCCTGACTTCAGCCTAATGTGTCCTGTTGTGACAGACTGCTGCTAGTCCCATCTGAATGGTTACCAGATAAGGAAAAATACAATCAAAGGAACGCTGTAATGTTACCAGAAGCTAATCAGTGCAGCGTGGTACTGGCCATAAATTTGACATGGTGGTTATAACGGTTTTCTCCTCAACAATTACACACCATATGACTCTGAAAATGACTGCGAGCCCATCTGAAATATCTTTGTAGTAAAGTGTTAGAAAAAGAACAGAAAACTGGAATGAGGAAAACAAGGACAGCTATTTGCATTTATTTTTCTTGGTCTATGAGAGAAGGCATATGGTAAACTCAGGTGGAGGGATGGTGCGTGCCCCATGGCCACAACTGCACACAGAGCTAGAGACCAACGCTTCCCGTGGTCTGTGCTAAGAGGAGCTGAGTGCATCACCAAAAGGCTGTGACTGGGGCAAGCCAGACTATCGAGGTACATGGAGCTTCTTCCTGGTGTGTCCTGCGCTGTCCTCTTTAGGTCTCCATCAGTGCTCAACTCAGTTTAGTGGCTGCCTCAGGATCAGAACTGTGACTGTCAGCAGATACCAGTAGCTCCATCTGGCAAGGCTTTGGGTTTTTTCTTTTCCTAAGTTTTTTCTTTACTTGCTACTAATGGAAATATCTTCTTCAGAATGCTCTTGTTTTTTTTTGTTTTTTTTTGTTTTGTTTTGTTTTTTTAAATCGTAGTAAATCCTTTGCTGTAAAATTGTCATTAATTCAATGCACTGCAGGAAATCCTGATTCTAATTTGGCTGAAATCAATCTACTATTCTTTTATTTAAGCATCAAAAATTGCATTAGTAAAAATAAACAGAAAATTTTTGTGTTGCAAGCTGGAATTAGATTGGGTATTTCCATGCAGTCTGGTGACTGGGTGCTGTTCTGGGAAGAGGTGCAAAAGTACAACCAAGTAAAAAGTGCTGATGTGCTGAAAGTTAATGCTGTTTTACTTTGCTGTAGAGGGAATAAAAAGTCACAATCTGCTTTAGTGGGAGCAAACTCAGTACCTTGAAATTCATTATCTTCCCTGGCGGTTTGCCTGCTTTACTCCGAAGCTTACTTTGGTTCCCTAAGAACATTTTCAATGCAAAGATACTGTAGAAGGAAGCTGCATACAATGACTTAAGTTCTTCTAACTCTTGAATTCTTACCAGTGTGATTTGACCAGGACATGTTCAGGGTACTAAACTTCCTTTTTCAGTGTTGCGGTTTTTTTTCTTTTCCCTTTTAAACACGTGTTTTTTCTCTCCCTCTCCTACAAGCAGATGGTCTTCAGTTACATGCGGGAGCTTCTATTCCCTAGGTTGCTACGCAACAAAATGCATCCTATCTGCATCCTTTCTGTGCTGTATCCCGTTTCCGTTCAACAACTCAAAATAGCCAGCTTAGTGCTTCAACACGCTGCTTCCTCTTTTCTGCAGAGTTGAATATCTATCAAGTATCTTCCTGGGCTTCCTATCTCTTCCTGTTACAGCCTTGAAAAAAATGTGTTTGCCCTGAATTGATTTTCCTCATCACTTCCTATTTACATCAGTCTGCTTAGTGCTAAGGCAGGCAAAACATACATAAATGAGTCACGCAGCTGCTAGCCCATTAAAAAAAAAAAAGTGTCAGCCAATTGTGTGATGTTTGAAAGCAAGATTCTTCATTGTTGTCAGGTGTGGGGTTCCTGTTTGTCCTTTTAATCGTGGCTTTGCTTCCCCACTGATACCAGAAAGTTGAAAACAAACTTTTCCTTTTTTGTTACTGAACTTATGAAAAGGAAAATATTAATCTCTGTCATAGTGAGGGAGAAGATGGTGAGATAGAAACGGTTGCATCACTTGCTCTGGCTGATGATGGGGTGAACTTTTTGATGGGTTTTCACTTTGCTTCTCTGGATTGAAATTGCAAGTGTTTTATCAGGTTCTTGTTGAGAAGAATTTACAGCTGTTACTCTAAGTTTTGCATGATCTAAACTTATGTTCTACTGTTTAATGGTGATCAAACTAAGTACAGTTACTTTGTACCCTTGTGAACTTTGTTTAGGTGGACTCTATTCCTCCTTTGACCTCACATTGGCTTTCCCTATATCAGGGAATGTCAGCTTTGGGGAACCTCTTTTCCTTGCTGCTAATCCTACAGATAAGTTTCTTTTTTTTCTATTTCACTGAATTTGCTCAGTCTGAAGTTGAGCACATGGCCTGTCCACAACTGTGCTTCCTCTACTCAATAGAGAGGCAGGCACTTTCAGTCAATGAGTTGTAGTAATTCATTCACTAAGATAGATGGGATGAATCACTGGTACATGAGACTTCTGTTTCTGTAGCAGCTAAAGAAAAGAATTTGGCAGACAGCTTGGGTGAAACACCTTATTCTTGAGTTGCTGAAGGAAATCTGGGTGTTAGCAAACTTTCTTTGTGTCGTTCCAAGATAATTCTATCTGTTGGCATCCGGTGCTGCCATAAGAGCTGTCTTTTCTTTCGTTCTGCCACCACCATCCAGCTCTGCTCCCTGGCCTGCTATCTCCCTGGGTCCAGCAGCACTGGAGCTGGAGGTCTGATGCTGGGCAGGTGCATGAGGGGCTGCCGGCCCCAACTTGTCTGGTTCCCGTGAATGCCTCTCTGCTCTTCCCCAGATTCTCACCTTCCTTTGTGGAGCCCCTGGGAGGGCTCTGGCAGCATCAGGCAGGCATAGAAGGAAAGGAGCTCTGCAGATCTCGTAGGGGCTGGCTCTGCTGCGTTTCTCATTTAGTACGGCCACCTCTCTATCTGGGATCAGCAGCACAAGGCAGAGCAGCCAAATTAGATGTATTTCAGCTGAAGAAATGCAGTTGCTCTCAGTGTGGTTTTACATGCTGGGGTTCTTCTGCTTACTCTTTTTCCTTGTACCACCAGACTACGCTGAAACCTGGCGCTGTTAGAGGATGTCTTTTGGCTTTTCTTTGGAAAGCTCAAATCAAGGCTGCTTCTACTTTGCTGTGGGTGGTGGTAACCTGTGCATAGGCTCTGCTGGAGTATGGTCCCAGGGCAGCTGCTTCCCCTCTGCCCTCCTCAGTGTGCTGCAGAAAGGAGGAGGGGACATGGGTTTGCTGCTCCTCCTGCTGTTCGCTGAAGTTCTGCTAGCCAAGATGCTCACTTTCCCCTCAGGAATAACACTTTGACCAATTCTGGGTATAACGTAGTGGTTCTGATTATCCTGAGAGTGTCTCCACATTGTAATGGTCTCAATTGACTGCAGCCTGCTCTAGAAAGAACAGTAAATAATACACAATAACTGTATTCATTTATATAGCACTATTTTCAAAATGCAGTGAATAATACAATAAAATGAATATGCAGAGGATCTTTCCCAATGGCATCTTTAGAAAACTTTGACATTAGAGCAGAAACAGAAGTGATTGCTGAAGTTCAGTGAGGTGTGGGGGCTGCTGAATGCTGACCGAAGGGCTGTGTATGTGGAAATGTAGTCTTAAGTGTTCATTGTGCTTTCTTCCTGCCTTAACATCTTGGAATCTATTTATTAAAAATAAAAGCGGTGAAGAGGAGAATAGTTATTAAGCAGTTGCCAGGGAATGTCCTTTTAAGTAATAAGAACTGCTTTCTAATATCAGGAGAAGGGAGAGGAATTGAATTCCAGAGGTTTGAGGGAGTTCAGATTTGCTTTCACAGTAAAGGTAAGACTGGCTCTGCCCTGTGAGAAGGTGGAGGAATGCCTCTAGAGAGGTGATGTCACCTGACAAGGCAGGATGTGAATTGGAAGCTGGAGGATAACTCATGTGATATGAGGAAGAAAGAAAACAAGCCAAAAAAAAAAAAAAAAAAAAAAAAAAAAACAACAAAACAAAACCAAAAAAGGCAGGGCTAACCTGCACCTTATTCCTTCATTCCAATACGTCCCTTCAGAAGCACACATCTTCTGGCTTCCCAGGATCTGTGCACACAGCTTGTTTGAAAGATTAGGGCCCCGCAGTCAATAGATGCCAAACAGTCTGGTAGCAAGTGTGTTACAGCTGGCATTGCTTATTTTCTCAGTGTGCATTGTAACATGCACTGTTGTTTAAAGTCCAACTTAAGGTTTCTCAGCTCAAGCAGCAATTTGCGTTTAGTGACATGGGTGAGTGTAAAACCAGGACAAATCATTCTTTTTGTAAATTATGCTGTTTTGTCTGATGTGTTTCCTTTTAATAAAACGTGTCACCATTAGTGCAGAATTATAGGAAATGACAGTGGCCAAGTTATTCTCAGTAAAAGTTTGACTGTGAAAAAGATGCCTCCTCTTAAGTGAGCTCTATGATGATTTCTTCCAAATGGAGAAAGCATACTTTACAGTAACCCATATGAAAAAGGATATTCTCAATCCTGTACTGATAATTAGAAGGTACTGAGAGAGGGTTATGATTCTGTAAAACTTGTTAAGGAGCTCTGTGCTTTGTTTGTAGTGGAAAGCAACAGAGAGGAAGATGAGCATACATTAGCACACGTTCAGTTCTCCCAGGGCCATGGAAGTCCAGGTTTCATGGATTAAAGGAGTTTGTTTTCCTAGGAATTTCCTGATGCAATCAGTATGTATTTGAACTTTCAGAAACTAGCAGGTGCTTTTCCTGAGTGATGTTGTGGTTCTTTTATTTAGTAAGAGACTTACACTCCTGTTCTATGAATGACAGAACATACGCTTAATGAGTATGGTCTAGCTCTGCTTATAACAATATGGAATTTATAATTCTTTTACAAATACTTTTAGAAACGTTACTAAACTTATCAGAATATATGTGGACACTCATGGACAAAGTCTTTTCTTCTGACATGGCCTCCAGGCTAGATCGATTTCTTCTTTGATCAAGATCTGCAGACCTGCTGCATGCTTGTGGAGTCAGAGGAACGACTGATTTCAGATTTTATCTTGCAAAAAGCTGAACTATTGGGAAAAATCTTTGTGTTGTCTTTGTCAGCATCAAAGAAATAATAAGTATTCCTGAAAGAAATTCCCTTCATTATGTTTAAAAAAGCAAAAACCAAAACAAGATAAAATGTCATCAGGACTAATCTCTGGGAATTGGGAAGGCCCAGTGATGGGAGGTCAGAGCAGAAAGCAGAGCTCACCTAACAAGAGATTAAATGATGTCCTCGCGTTGCTCTAATAAGCGATTTGCATTAATCATTTTCTGGTAGACTCAATGGTGTGTGTCCGTGGAGGGGATTTTCTTTCCCAAACATTGATTGCCATCATACACAGAATTACTTTCAATATATTTCTGATCATTTCTAACACAAACACAAAGGTTTGTAAAAGGGAATGTTGTATGGCCAAACTAGAATATAAACGTCAGTTATGTCGAAGTGTTTCCATACCAGCTCTATCTTTATTATAGACACGGTAATAGAAACTAGCGACCATGATAATTAGCAATCAATTTCAGCATTATGCAAATCTGCAAAGGAAAAGAAACTACTCCCAACATGTGGACCCTTTGCTTGAGAAATGAACTTTTGTTTTGCTTCTTTGTGTAGCCTTGTCCTTTTGGACCCATTCAAGAAATTCTGTTTGGGAATTCATACCAACTGTGATGCGAGTATGAAAACCAGTGGTACAGGAAGAAATACTGAGCAGAGAAATATTGATAGAGATGGGACAAGTTCTAATTTTGCTACCCTAGCATTTGTATTTGAAATTAATGAGCCTCATCTAATATATATATTCATATAAATAAAAATCATATTGTCATGCAGACAGACAGGAGCATTGTGCTGGCAGTTTAGCTGTTTCAGATGCATCCCATACATTATGGCAAGCATTCTGAAGGGATGCAGCTCCAGGCAGTAGTTGTTTCCTTCATCCCATGCAGATTGCTCTCACTTCAAAACTGAGAAAGACTGGAACACTGGGAGTTCGTGTGGCAGTAGGAGCTGAGCAAACCAGCTCTGTGTAAAGGGCCAGGCATGGTGGGGATGGCCTTCTGAAGGCTTCAGAGCAGCTTCAGTCTGCAGAGTTGCTAAGAGGTTGTGTATGCACTGTGTCCTGTAGTATGGTGTATACAGCATCCTGCCTGTATTTTCTCAAAGAAATTATTATGATTTGATTATCTTAAAAGAGGTTTGTCCCACACGTGGAGAATGTGTTATTTTGTGTAGATTCACTAAGTAAACTACACAGTTGAAGAAGCAGTTGAGTTATGTAAGGATATTGCTTCTGAGTCCAAAGCAGTACTTCTCAATATATGTTTAAAAATATTTCCAATCCAAACTGTGTAGGAGGTGCTCACAAGGGACAAATAACTTAATATTGACATAGCCTTAAATATATTGAAAAGACATAAATCAGAATAATGAGATTCATAAATCTGTTAATATTAATGGGAAAACCTTTTGGGAAATGTAGTGTAAAATCAAAGAAAAAAAATGAACTTGAGATGTAAGCAATGACTCTAGTTAAATGAATAAAAAATTTGGTATCTTGTTCCAGTGCTTTCTCGAGTTGGAAGAAATCTTTGCATCCATTGGAAACTGCTTATGACTTTAATGCTGTCATAAAGAACATATCAGGGAAAAAAAAGAATCACAGGTATCTCTAGAAGCCTGCTAATAAAAGGAAACCCTAGAACTATGTTTTGTTTTTTTGTAGTGATTTTTTTTGCGTTGTGGAATGAGGAAAGCACCATAAAGCCTTTATTTCAAAAATTCTCCGCTATCAATAGATTGACTCCACACTGAATTTCAAGGCTATAAAGCTTTATTAGCAAGAAGAATATGTATATTGTTATTCATTTGTTCACACTGCAATGGTTAAGAGACTGTCAGCACTTCCTTTAAAAACCCCTATAATTTAACAGGAAATTCTAATGCATAAAAATCTATTCTAGGCTGCATTTGATCCTTAACCGTGTTTTCATAATTAACTATTTGGATGTTTTATCTTGAAAATAAGTGACTTGTTGTGACCTTAGAGGTGCATGCCATCTTGTATGTGCTGCAAAGTATTCCTAATATCAGCAACTGCAAAAACAGCACTCATCTTTCTCCTACTTGGCTGACCTCTCTTGCCCATCCGCCACTGCCGCAAGGAAGTCCCTAACTTCTGTCCTCCTTTCATTTCCACTTACCACATCATCTTTGATTTTATTTACCTTGCACGCTGCTGCAAACCTTTACCACACAACACAGAGCAATGTCTCCTGACTAAAACCACTCCTTTTGGCATTGAAAATCTTCCTTGGAGATCTGGGGGAGTGTGGGGCATATCCTATGGGCAGAGCTTCTCTATAGGCAGGACTCACTGCAGCTTCCAATTACCTCAAATAATCCAGGCTTCTAGAATCACTGTGATGTTTGTTCAAGATCTAGTTCTGGCTGAGGGTGATGCACGAAGTGATGCTGATGTGGCCCAACCTGCTTTCTCTTTTGAACAGATACTGCTGTTAAATCTCATCTTAAACCCTACATGAAACCCAATAACTACTGTCATGTGAAGAGACATCTGCATGTTTGCGTGGGCTTCGCAGTCTCTTACTCAGGTAATTGATGCAAATAATCATTCCCTCTGCAAAATGCTGAGTTCTGTCATACAACTAATAGGTTCTTTTTGATGTAGCAAGAAATATTTTACCACTGGTGATTTAAATAAATGCTTATTGTGCATGTGTCTATAGGCAAGATATTTCCTGACAGTGCTTGGGATAGACCTTATTACCAATGATGATTACAGATGTTGTATCTAACAAGCTTTCACATTTCAAATGCATTTGTTCAGAGCAGGGACCGTGCCTCTAAGATATTAGATAAACCCCTCTTGTGTACTCATAACTGATAAACTGCTCTTTTCAGTTTTAAAAATAAGTTAGTAGAGAAGCTCTTATGTTAGAATATTCGGTAAGTTTCTCAAAAATCTGTTTAAGATTTATAGAAAATGTTTGTTTTTTCTGAGCAATTATAAGGTAAAAAATATTTGTCAAAATGCTCAGACTGTCTGTTTCTTAGTTGAGCTGTCTGAATGTGTTAATTTGAAAGACCCTATAATAGTGCTTGTCCCATTTCTTTAAAGCTTCCTCAAAGATGGTTCCTATTCACGTGTGACGACTACTGTACATCAACAGTATTTTCAAATCTCAGATCAATATCCTGGATGTTTTCTGGGAAATTAATTAGTCTCACTGAGGGGTTACTTTCCTAGTACGGAAAAAAAACCCTTTGCTCTATTTGATATTGACTACATAGTCAACTGGATAGACACAATATTTACCCTCCTAAGAGGTCAATTTAAGCACTCCAGGCAATACAGTAAGAATGCACTTTTTTGCTGTTTCATTTGTAAGCATTGACCACCCACAGTCTTTGGTTAAGTTAAATTATATTCCAGGCTATTGCTCTGCTACCTGATTTTACTCAGATCTACCCTTGATTCTAGATTAGTCATTTTCTCATTAGGGATGATCCCTTTTCTAGCAACAATATATCTAAAAATGTCTATTGCTGGAAGCAGACATTTTAAAAAGGGGAAGTTCTGTGATCCAGTAAGGTTGTAAAAATATTAAAATCTTACAATATGTGTTATGAAAACATTTCACAATGATAATTTCATACAGAACACAGATACTAGCACATCATGAACATTTTTTTCATATCCTTAATTACAAATCCTTAGGATTTTGCAGCATAGGAATGAAGTAATATTTGTTGGGAGTCAAAAGCTGTAGTTCACATTTAGACAAGAAGCATTTCTGCAGGAACCTGCCTGCTAACTTCTAAAGTTTTGTCCTTTAAGACCGCAGAAAAAGTACATTTGTAGGATGTTTATGCCTTGTTGGAGTAGGAGAGAATTAACTCAGAAATTGAATGCCTGACTGCCGCATCTGATGACTTGAAAACCACATTTGATGAATGCTTTATTCTCTGAAAGCATTTCCTAACTCTGTATGTAAAACTGTGTGTTTTAGTAAATCCTCTGTGAAGGGTTTCTCAGATGATTTTGTTGCACGTAGCATAAAGTTAAAAACTCAGAAATTGTTCTGCAGTCATCTTCTGGCCTGTCTATTAAAAGTGGGAAGCCCTGTTGGGTTTTTCTTCCTATGACAGCTTGTCCATAACTCTTTAATAGTTTTTCCACAGCTGAGAAATGTCGTTGGTTTTGTTTATTACTGAGAGCTACAATTCTGTGTTCTCTTCTTGGTACGCCCAACATGAATCATACTTTATAAACATCCTGTTGATATTGATGGAATAACTGTCAACTTAATAAGACTTTGATGTTTTCCTGCAACTCGTGTGCACTAAGGGACAATGTTGATAGTCTTCAAAGTGCTAATGTTTAAAAAAAAAAAAACAACAAAAAACATAAAAACAACCAAACCTTCTCCATGAGTATAGGATATAGACTGAAACATTACTTCGTGCAGTGCTTCTGAGGTGTTCTAAAAACATAAAATAAAATCCTGACATATTTTCAAGTTCCAGAAGAAACTTCAAAATATACGGCATAAAATTTTAGTGTAGAGCTGATCTAAGGGCTGCAACAACTGGTTTGAGCTGATATTGTGTGGTAGTTGAGAATTTCTTCTAAGAGCTATGGCTGAGCTATTCTGACATGATATTTCTTCTTTTTGTTGGTCTATGTGATTTTCTTATGGACACAACTGACATCAGTTATGGATGTAATCATGGACATGTTATTTAGCAAGTCAGACTGTTATTTAGTACAAGTCAATTTCTTGTTTGTAAGGACCAAAAGCATTGCTTCATATAAAAATAGAGTTTTAGCATGATACAGTTTATAACGCAAGTACTTTGAAAACAAACCATTCCCAGATCAGTCACAGAAAACCATTTTTATGAGTGGGTTTTTGTAAGCCAGACACTCCTTTAAAGATGACCCTGTGGAGTACAATAGATGGGACAAACAGTGAGAGACAAGTTTCAGATTGCTTTTGAATAACATCTAAAGCTTCATGGTGGCCCCTTTGATGTGACCCCAAGGGGACTGACCACCTGTGTTGCTTTGTGTGCTGATGATTTGTTAATCAGGAAAACAAGAAATGCAATATGGCCTCAAGTAAATCTTTCAGTAATCTTAGATGAGATTCAGATTTTTTTAATGATCTTTGTTCTTTTCTTTAAACAAAGCAAATAATTTCTTAAAGATTAACTGCTTAATTCTATGTTCTTGCATGCAGTCTTCTAAGAAAATTTTTCATGTTTTACTTTTTTCTATATGCTACCAATATTAGAATGCATAAATCTTAGATTTTTAAAAGGGACAGTCATTACATATGGCTACTTCTTACTTACTTCTTTAAACTCACTCAGGTTTTTTACTTCAAGTTGTTACCGATTGTTGAATGTATTTAAGTACTCACTGCTGTAGTACAATCTACCTGTGCCCTCACATTTTTCCCTTAAGAAATAAGCAAACGAGAAAAAAAAACAACAAACATTACTTATTATTTTGCAGTCGTTTAGGAAGGACTAAATGAATTCAACTGTTTTCATAGGATAATAAATGCTTATTTCTACACTCTTCCTTGTTTCCATGGATTCCAGTGCTGATCCACAAGGCAATGAGACTTCAATTTTTATATTGGTGGTAAATCAACTGCGCTGCAGTAGTCTAAAGTAAATATCATTCCCTTCATAATTTCCTGAACATTAAAAAGATAGCTTTTTTTTTTTTTTTTTCAGTTAAGAACTCAAGTCAAGAAGGTAAATTGAATCTTGAATTTGAGTAACAAATTTCTGAATTTGTAAGCATCCTGGTGTTTAAGACGTCTGCCACTCACTTCCTCCTTTCCAGAGTGTTATTGCAAAAGGAGTAATGAGGAGATTATTTCAAGTAAGCCTATAGAAATATGATAAGCTTGTCTTCTAGATTGAGTGTAAGGTTTCCTTGAACAGTGAAATTCTGTCTTAATTTCCATTTTTCTAGAAGAATTACGTAAAGGAAAACCCATAACTGTTTTGATAAAGTCATAGTTAAAGAAAAAGTTGTTAGATCTTAAACTACAAATATTCTTAGATGAAGGGCTGAAAGACTATGAAATAGTGGTTGTGTTTGAACAAGTACACAGGGCTGGGCTCAGATGGGTTATACAGTTATAGAGAGGTTTCAAGTCCTTGATGAATTGGTTGGTTTTAGAGCAGCAACCTGATAACATGTGGTAGAATACACTGATATCAATGTATGACTTAGTTCTGCTAATTTAGGACACAGGCATCATCAGAGGATGTATGACATCATTTTTTATTCTGCATCTTTTGCATCCAAGAGGTTTTTTACCTCTTGTTTTCTGACTTAATGAGATGGGTGTCTAGATAATAAGTCTTCTCCTTTGCTATGGAATCTTTGCCAACATGCGGTGCAGCGTCCTGCCTGGGCACTGAGTGAGGCAAAGAAGAAAGACTTTCAGTAGTAGCAGCATCCAAATTTATACGCACTAAAGGGAGAGTATAGTTAAATTTGATGGGTAAACTTCTCCTACTGCTTTGTTCTGCAAGTCTTACTTGTAGAGTGTATTTTTATTTCCAAGTATGATTTTTGTGGTGCAGTTTCATGGTAAAGATCTGCGTATGGTCACTTACATACAGGAATTTCTACCTAAATGCTAATGCAAGTTCACAAATTCCACTTAGATTCACTTCCTTGTAGAGATGTGTCCTCTTTTCAAGTGAAGTGCTGCATTTTTTACCTTCAAATTTACCATTGCGTAAATTTACCATTGGGATTAATCTGGTTATTTACTCGATAATGGAAATAAGACAAAGGGGAAATGTTTTTCACACTGAGCAGGCACCATGTTCTTCTGGTATGAGCGTTCTTTTCCTTTGTTTTTGAAACAGTCTTTTGATTTCTTAGGCTTTCCTTTCATGACATTTAGGAGGAAAGGAGGAAAGGAAACTGCTGTTGAATATGAGATGCCTGGGATTTCTGTTTTATTATACTTTTTAAATATTTGAACTCTGCTTCAGGACGGAACAAATTAGAGTTGAAACTGCAGGGTGGGTAAGTAGTTTCAAGGCTTCTTTATTTGATTTTCAAAAGTTCGTATTTACTCTCCTCCATTTTAATGTGAAGTACCTTTCTGCTGAGTCTAAACAGCCTTTTTATTGGTGATTTCTAATGAGCAGTTACCTGCACAGCAACTGATAATCTTCATTACGAAGTCTTTCAAAAAAAAAAAAAAAAAGACAAAAAAAAGCCAGCTACTAACAAAAATTCTTTTCCTCTGCTGTGTACCTTGAAAGACTTATGAAAACTTTCTTCACGCACTGCTTTATTTTTTTTATTTGCTCTATTTCACAATGCAGTTTGTATCTTCATTTCAGCTTAAACGCCCCCTTAACACAGCATCTTCTCTCCTCCTCGATAAGAAGCAAGCCTAGTGGTAGATCTGTATGTTGCATTTTATTCAGTGGAACATTGGCATTGCAGGCAGGTACCTCCCCTCAGTCCCAGCTCAGCTCCACTACAAACTCGTGCCCAGTTCATATACTTGCAACAAAATGATGTATAATCTCCTCGGAATTGTATTGGTCGTATTTGCTGTACAATGGAAACAAACTTGAGAGATTCACAGGTTCACTAGAAAGGCAACTGATATGAAACTCATTTCCTAATATATTTTATCTATGCCAGCAATGCGATGGTTCTTATGGACAATGAACAATAAAGCTAGTCAAAAAGATCATTAAGTAACTCCCATGAAGTTATAATAATGCATTAAAACATGTACCCTCTACAGTGCACCTTGCATCACAAAGCCCCTTAATTCATCTGCTCTTAGGCAACAAGCAGATCAGTGACCATAAATCTACTAGCTATGCTCCAGCACTGTATTTTCTCCTTTGCTCAGAGCTTCTGGGCTACTGTGAAGAGAAAACCAAAATCTTGCAATAAGCTATCGTGAATTGCAAGTGTTTAAAGCTAGGAAAATTACTTTGAACAAGGCAGATAGAAGTTCTGATTTTAAACTTCCATATTAAAGTCGTAATATCTGCATTTTTGTACATAGCTTTGAAAATCCCCACTGTGGAATCATGCACTATCAAGGGTCATTTTAATAACATTGATTGTTAAAAGACACAGTTCCCAGTGTAAAACAAGAACTCATCAGAATTCAGGATAAAGCTGATTACAGAGGAATGCCTAAAATTGAATATTAAGAAGATTAAGAAGAGCTGGGTATCAGTGCTATATTCCGAAGGGAAATCCATGATGTGCTCACTGTCCCAATCAGCGGTACCCAAAGGCAATGAGTACCTCTGTGAGTGTACCCTACTGGAGAGGCAACTCTGAGAGTTTGGCCAAGGGTAACTATAAATATTAAAACCTTTATTATCAATGTTTGATAGAAACATAAAAAATTTATAGTTGTATACAAATTCTTTCTTTCACAGAGGAGACACATGAGATTTTATAAAACCCCTGTTAAGTCACTCTTTCATTTTTTTCTTTCAGACAGGACCTAATTATTTCTGCCCAAATTCCTTTCTTCAATAGAGGTAGTATCATCTGAAAAAAGCAAAATAGAATGAATAGCTGAAGCCCTATATAGAGCTAATAGTCCTGTATCAAGGTTGTTCAGATAGGCTGCTTTGTTATGTTTTGTTTCTTTTTCTTCCTTTTTTTTTTTTTTAATTTCCAGTCCCCTAGCCCCTCTGCCTCCTTTTGTTATTCAGTATGTGTTTGTCACAGACTGTCTCTTGTTTAGAAACAAATGCATTCAGACATCTTTGGTACTTACAAAAGCATAGTCTCATATTACGGCAATCATTAACATAACAGTAACACACAAGAGTTGTTCCAGCATATTGAAAAACCTGTGAAGCTTTCAGTGCACTCAGTGACTGTATGAGATAGCAATGAAAGGCAAATATCTACCTAAATGTGAATTTCCACCTCACTGTAACATCTAAATGGAATTACATCCCGCGTTGTTGAGAAGATTCATTAAAGGGACATAGAATCTTCAGACTGAGTACCGTCTTGTTTTGTAGTGGGAAGCTATGTGGGATACTGCAACCTTTACATATTTAAAATATCATTATTGTAATGTAGAGTGAATCAGCCCTGTGCTATTTATGTTTATGGTGTAATAAATACAGTGTGCCAAGAAACTATATTGGAAGAGGCTGTAGTAAGGGAAAGCAGATCTTTATTAATTGCGCTAGTAGCATTAGAGGAACTCGTTTTATAGTTCTCTGTGTAGTACACAAGAAATCAGGAAATATAAGATCTCCACATTTTACTACAGCTTTCTACCTTCTCAGTTGATATTTTTGAAGAGACCAAATAGCACTTAACAAGACCCTTTTTTCCCTTCCTAGCATCATCTCCAGTAAGGTCCCTACTCAGCCGACTCTCTCTGTGGCACTCAGCAACATATAATCAATAATGATCTTTTCAGTTGGTTGTGTGCCCTATGCAAGTCTATTAATGTTGATGCAAAAGCATTTGAGGTATATTTTAAATGGCTATCTTCTATTTCTGTGTTCTTAGGTGTCCTGCTCTCCCATATAATTTGTACTACCGTGCTGCTGTAGCCCAATGATAGCTAGCAGACCTGTAGAAAATAAATGAATTGTTTAACTTGTCAAACAAACTAGGCTTTCATGGCCAGCATGATGTGTATATGTAACTGTATAAAACTGTGGATTTGTCTGTATTTTGAGCAAAAATGCACTAACTCACCACAGATATGGAATTAGAAATAGCAGTTTGTTCACAAAGGCACTACTATTGCACTAAGTTATAATGTTCAGTTGTATTGCTGTAAGTTCATTTTATTTTGAATAATAAATGCCACAAATATCAACACTGTGAATATCTCCAATTTCTGTTGCATAAGTCACTCTATCTTTGAGTACACAAAGACTGTAATACGCTTTGCTGCAACTAAGACAAAGTACCCTATTGCAAAGAATTTCAGTAAATGCCCATGGACCCCCTGAGCTGTAAGTGAATGTTTTTGAATAACACCAGTAATCTAAAGGTAATTAAAGTAGTTTATGCAAGAAGCAATAAACAGCTATTGTTGTCTCTACAGAACATCATGCTTTTTGCAGATAATGTTTTTTTAGCCTTCTTGTTGGTTAGAAAAAAATAAAATCAGGGACTGCTAGTCTGAAGGAAACAAGGACAAGATAATAACTAGAGATGCAAATAGTGCCTGTGCTTTGGAATAGTACAAATTGTTACAACAATCACAGAGAAAGCTGTACAGAGGTTATAAGATGGCAAGTTAATGCAATGCTTAAAAGAATTAGAGTGTTGGAAAGACCTAAATTACAAGAGCAAAGAAATGAAAATACAACTTAATAAGAAACAAATGCTGCATGCTGTGTATTAACAGTGGAACGCTTGCAGAAAATATAGAAAGTCTTTGTTTACTCAAGCCTGAATCATGGGCAAAGGTTTACATAAACTGCTTCTTTCCTGATCACAAGTATGGGGAGTCCTGTGGGACTGTATAGTCAATAGGGCTTTTCAGTCACGTGCAATGACTTGCTTCATGTTTGGATTCAGACATTTGAGTAAAACTTGTTCCTGTCATTGTCAGCAAAAAGCACCCATTTTATTACTGGGGCCAGAGTCCTGCTAATGTACCAGGCACCTCTGTTGGTGCTGCTGGTTTCAGTAGTCCTGAAGACAGGATCCGTCTCAGGACCTCAGCCCTTGCTCCTGTACGTCAGCACGTGGCTGTGTCTCTCTCCAAGCAGTTTCTTGTGCTCTCTTTCACATACTGAAAGGAATGAGCTTTTGTCTTGTGTGCAAAGGATGATACAGGGCGGCAATAAAACCTCTTTAATGAGCACAGAGCAGATTCTGCTTTCAGTAATGCCATTTTACCTTCACTGGGGTTGAAGTCGTTTTGCCTCTTTTATCAGGACTCCACCTTAAGTCTTCATCTTTTCCAGAAATCCAGTCTTTGGTAAGATAGGTGACACGACCTATCATACTTTAACCTTTATAACAGAAGGGTTATATAGAGAGGGATGTTAGAGTGGGAGAGGAAAAGGCACCAATAAAGTACCGAGGCAGGTGATGTAAGCCCTTACTGAAGTCTGTGGTAGTTTAATGAAAGTAACTCAGACAAAATAAATGTTTCACACAGAACCAAGATATGGCTGACCCAGTCTCAATGTCTGCATCATTAAAATAACCTTCTCAATGGGAAGGCAGAGAATTACATACTTTCTTTCTGCCCTACAAGAAAAAAAAAAAAGGCAATTAGAAATGTCTAATGTTGGTTTAAAAAAAAAAAAAAAAAAAAGCATGGTAAATACTTGATGGATTGAATTCATTCCCCTTCTTGTGTGCTGACATCCAACACACTGCACAGGGAGATTCTACAGAAACGCTGCACAGGATGGGATGTTTCTTTATGGCATTTCCGTGTGCTTTAAATCTCTGAAGAGTTTTCTGTGTGTGTTTTATATTGAGTCATTAAGTACAAAAACAAACTTATTCACAAACCAACTTTGATCTAAGTTTCCTGCAATTTATCTTTGCTGTCTATAGCATGCACTGAAACCCTACCTGATTGTTATTAGCTCCCCAAATATTTATATCATTTCAGGTAATCAATGCTTATCGCAGTTAATACAGATGTTACAATTTCCTCAAAGAAAGGCACAGTCAGCATAATAACATTTTAATTATTGCAGCATATGTTTTTAAATAGGCCTTTTGTTTACAGTATCAATTAAACGGAGTAGCTGTATGTATCTGATTAATAGATGGTGTTAAAAATATTGTACATGTAAATTACAGCTTTTCACGCTAAATATATATGAAGCAATAAGGCAGTGTCTTGGAGGTATTAATGTTCACTTAATTTAAATCATGTTGCTAGTGCTGTTTTCTGTTCCCATTCCCTCATGTTTGTGCTCTCTACAGGATGTTTTTCATTCAACTGCTGTGTAAAACAAATTTGCTTGTGGGGGTTTGGTGATATAAACCATCTGACTGGCACCAGTACATTAGTTATTCTACGTATAACTGAAAACACAAATGTAATATTTGGAAAAGTAGAGATAGCAGCATCTACTGGTTAGAAAGACATGTTTTTCATTATGGAGTATGGTGGAAGTTCAGTAGAGAACATGCTGAGCCCCTCTGTCCCTCATCTTCCTGGCATCTTTATGGAGTCTTTTACTCCTTGCATCTTTTTGAAGCTATCTAAAGAGAATGAAGTATTTCTTTAAAATATATATAAATAAAATTAAAATATGAATGAACTGCTGTTTTCTCCACTGCATTAAAGAGGGAATTTTTTTCTCTTTTTTTTCTTTTTCATGTACATTTATACTACAATCCCTAGTGGCAGTACACCATCACCTTAACCAGAAGGGATCAATCTTTCATCAGGAAGACCAATTAGTGCGGTGATTTTCTGTACCTTAACTTCCTCAAATCTCTGCAGTTTGAAATCTGCTTCACCTGGAATCTAAAAGTTGCAGCTGTAAGATACCTTTTGTCACAGATTTTTTTCTGTGAGTATCTGAGAGAAACCGTCTTAAAGGATCTTTGGAGAAACTTTTCATTAAGGATGTAACAAGCATACCTTGCTAGTTCAGGGATAGGTTTCTCCCATGATATTTTTTAATATCTTTTTTTATCTGATATTTGATAGCCTATAGGTTTAAAAAACAAAAACACACAAGCAGTGAGTAGTATTTCCCGTGTACAAAGACTATTGACCATAAAAATGCTTTGTAGTCAGGAGGAAGATGGCTCAAACAAGAAATGCTCTTACCATAAGGTTTCACAAGGATCTAGATATTGGCCTCTCCATGTATTTCAGCGTTTTTATGTTGACGGGAATACAAGAATTGATGTATTTACCTGTTTTAGTAGTCTGACCTTTGATGGCAACCTCATTTTGAGCTGTAGTACAAGTCTTATGTGCGTGTCTCACTATAAGCTACTGTGGAACACAGGAGGGTGATGCCAGACATCTCTAGTTTAACCTTCTAAACTCCTCAATATAATATGTTAATGTATGTACATGCTTATATTCTTGGTGCTTCCAACTCAGCATTCTTACGATGTTCAAGTTTTTTCTTGCAATTTCCTGCTTTCTGGAGTTAGTGGATTAATTAGAAGCCTACAACATCCTGAGTGGAATGGGAATACAAGATCATTGAGCCCAGCTTCTTGCTTCACACAGGACTGTCCAAACTCTGCCTGAGAGCACTGTCCACATGATCCTGGAACTGCTGGGCAGCCTGTTCCGTGCTCGCTGCCCTCTGGGGCAGAATCTTTCCCTGTCACTCCTGACACATCTCTGCTCCATTTCCCTCAGGCTGCTCTCACACAGAGCTCAGCGCTGCCCCTCCGCTTCCTGTGAGGCCATCAGGCCTCCCCTCAGCTCCTCTGCTCTGTGCTGACCAAACCCAGGGGCCTCAGCTGCAACTTGTAGGTCTTGTCCTCCAGGCCCTTCACCATCTTTGTAGCTCTCCTTTGGCTGTTCTCTAATAGTTTTATGTCTTTTCTCATGCTGTGGTTCCCAAACTCCACTGTTTGGGGTGAGGCTGTATGGTAGGACAGCCCCTCCCCTGTCCAGGTGGTGGTGCTGGGCCTGGTGCTCCCAGGGGATGCTTAGTGCTTTGGCCACCAGGGTACACTGCTGGCTCAGGTCCAACGTGCTGTCAGCCGGAACTCCTACATCTTTCTGCGGGGCTGCTCTCCAACCTCTTGTCCCTCTGTCTGTCTGTACATGTATCTAGGGTTGCTCTATTCCATGTGCAGAATCCAGCATTCAAAACCTTCAGCTTTGTTTAAAATGCACTAAGTCTGAATCTCCCAGTTCAGATTCAAAACCTGTATAATGTTATCTGAGTACTTAGGAGAGAATAAGTTGCTCAAATGTGTATTTGGAAGCATATAATTTTTCTGGATGTGTCTTTTATCACTATTTCTTGTCATGCATCATACAGAGTGGTCAATTTACAAGTAGCTCCACATAAACATTATATGATTCTTTATTTCTAGTTACATAATCTGGCAGAAGTGTGTCTCAGAAATATTCTAGGAAACACATATAATCTTTGTTGCTTTTTAGATCTTAATGAAGAGGTTGAATTAGAGATTTTTATCTTTTTGAATGATTCTTTTTCCTACTGGCTTGTTTTATACTGGATCTAGTCAGAAGCACTTTTTTGCTTGTATATAGTTTGACTTTACACGTTCAAAGTGATGTATTGAGCTTGTTCAATTGCTTTCAAGATCATTGATTACTATCATACGGCTGTTTAAAGATCAAAAGTAAATAGAAGGCTAATGTGAAGGCAACTTTGTTTCGGATTGAGTATGAACTCTTATTTCTACAAAATAGTTGAAATAATCTTTTCATGATTAATTTGATTAATTCTTTATAACGAGTCTGTTGGAAGTTTTGGCAAACATCATTACTTGTGCTGTGCGAATAACCATCCTATACATATACAAGGTGTACAAATCCAGTGCATTGGCTTCATATTCACTTCCTGGATGTATCCATGAGATTAAAACACTAGCTGTTGGCTTGGAAATGTAAATATATAAATGAAGTTGGAAAGAGCATAGAGACAGTAACACAAATTTCATTTCTAAGGTTGAGGAAATAGTAATAGGAAATAATTTTGATACTCTTCCTGAATTGATTTCTACTTGATATATACCTTCGCACAATTAAAAACATAGTGAAAGAGTTTTCGCTCTGATAATTGTGTTTGTAGTAGAGACTCTTATTCTACTGCACAGGCTTATGCATGTGTATCCTCAGTGAGTTCATCTGCTGCACTGATCTCACTGAACAATAACTTTAGGGGATTCATCCACTGAACTTGTATGTACTGGAAAGGCAGAGGATTAATAGTTGATCCACTGTTTTCTTTCAGCATAGATTGGTTCTCTTCAAGTAAAGTTTCAGGTCACTTCTAGGGCATCATTTCAGGTAAATGAGCACTCATTTTATTAGCCTCTCTGGCAGATAAGAAGGTTTCAGTTTTAATGAATGCAAGATCAAATATTTGACAGAAAGTGAAAAGCAAAGACCGGAGGTATATATCCTAAAGTGAGAGAGGGAGGAGAATAATGAGTTTGAAAAGAATAAAACGCAGATTGACTACTGGAAAAGAATGCTACAAAGGTCTCCACATGAATCTTTGGTTCCGTGAGTTTGCCAATTCTTTTTATTGCTATTTCAAGTAGCCAGGTACATATGGCATGTTTGTAAGTAAAGCAGTCAATGAAGTTAGTTACACCTCTGCATTTATTACCTTACCCCTGAGTATTATTAACTTTTACATTCCCCATAAAATATAATTTATCACTTAAATAATTTGCTTTGTGTCAGGGTTCAGTGTGCTCCAGTGCTTTCCTGCTCATTAAATGAGATATTTTTACTTAATGAGCCCAGAATGTCCTTTGCATTTAACATTAGAATTGATTTCAAACACTCCATTTTTTATAACATATTTGTGTGTAATTTCAGAATGTGGACTTCATCCCATAGTCTTACACTGAAGAAAAAAGAATTACAAAGAATAATGATCCATGGATTCTAGAGAGGGACATGGTAAGTATGGATGAATAGTTAAAAAAAAAAAAGAAAGAAAGAAAGAAAGCAATGCCTATTATCTGCTTTCACTTTACATTCTTGGTACAGTTTGATTTTAAAGTTTGCTGCAGTTACTGTACACAAAACTCTTTCAGAGAAGTGTTTTTTCAAAGTACTGCAAGATACTTATTGCCAGGAATATAAAAATAGTCCTATTCTTTTGTGATGCACTCACTAACAGGTACTCATTCAAAGATACACCATTTACATATAAATATGTATCTATAGGACAGATACAGCAGCACATTAGTAATGTCCCTGGTCTGATGACTCGGATGCTCATGATCCATGACAGTGAGTGTGACAAGAAACAGTAAAGGATAGTAAAACTGAAGTTTAATCACGTAAAAATCCTAACATTGTAACATAGGTATTTTTTGTTCTCAGTGAAAAATAGGGAAAGAAAACACTTTGGGGAATAAGCAGAAATAAAACATTGTTATATTTAACTGAAATTACAACTTTCATTTTCATTAAGACTGTTCTTAACCATAATTAAGCCTCACATATATATTTTTCCATAGTTGTATATTCTCTTCCCTGACTAACAGCTTGGGTCTCTCACTCTGTTTCCCTGGACCAGGTTTCTTTACTGAACTTTTTTCTTGTAGGGTATATGCAATTGTCCAGCTGCTGTGAGTCAGCTTGGTGTGGTGGAAGCTTATGATGTGAGATGTGCAGTGGTTACCATAGCATATAGCAAATGAAGGTGTGCAAGCATGAGGGAGCTAACACGACCCCTAACAGCAGGTAAGTGATTTGTGTCTGGGTATTGCTGATCAGTACCTTCTTTGACATGCTATCATGTTTGCCAGGGAAATCTCCAAATTCTTATTAGGCTGATAATTATTGGCAAAAAGGACTTCATAAGAACAAAATATTTTGTGAGACTGTATCTTGATTTACAAGTTAAAGAAAAGAAGAACAGATCTTTAAATGTGATAGTAACAGGAATAGCATAGTAGTGTAATTATCCATAAAGGTGTACAAAATATGAAATCTCTGTTTGACGTGTTGTGTGAGAAAAACAATCAGAAAATCTAGAATCAAGTCTTGATTATAATTTAGTGAAGCGTGAACGTGCCCAGGTTACTTATTAACACTTTCTCATAATTGAGCAAGCTATTAAGTGACATGCAGCTCTGATACAGAGGGGGGAAGCAGTGTTGTCAGATGGGTGATATATAAGGCAGCCTATGCTCTTCTTCTGGTGATACCAGTAGTGACTAAAGCATCCCCACAGGAAATCACTCTATTTTGCTTTTCTTACTGTCCTTTGTCCATTTTATCTGTTAAAGCTGAAGATAGTTAAGGTTGGTGCATTTGAACCTATAACCTGAATTAAGAATGCTCTTTTTATTTTTCATATTTTTTTTCACTGTAAAATGATAGAAAAGGAAGAGTTGTGTATGTGTGTTTTTCCAAAATGCGGTGCTACAGTTAGTTCCAGGGAAATACTGAAACATCATTTCAGATACTTAATGAAGCCTACATTGTAGTGTACCGTATACATTGTAGTGTGTTTATATGGACTGATGAGATCTCAAAAGACATAAGGTATTTTTATTAAAGAATGAGAAAGAAAAAAAGTGCTCATTTCATTGCAGTTTTAAAGAGGGATGCAGAGATGTTAAATTTTACTTGAATTCTTTTAAAAAATGATAATTATTGTTGCCTGCTATTTTTCAAGTTCTAATGCCAAATATTGGAACTTTTAAGAAGAAAAATAGGTGATTTAAGCAAAATATCTAACTGAAATCAAAATCCCTTACATAATGAATCATATTCTCTCAGGATGAATAATGATTTGGTTGCTAAAGAAGAAAACGGATGAGGATGTCTCAGTGTCCACAGAGCGGAATGCATGATGGCTTCACCTACTTGAGAAGTTGCTATCCTGGGCTGGCAACACTTCTGTGAGGTAAGTTTCCTGTGTCGTTGAGTTAGAGTCATGACTCTGGGACCAGCAGTTACTGTAACATGGCCTCTTTATTCCCCTTTAGCCTGCACCAGTTTTACTGAAAATGATATTTTTAAGAAAATGCAGGGATCTTTCACAAGGGTTGCCCTTTCTGTTCTTATGACTAACCGGGGGTTTCTGTCTTATTGCTGTGTGTACAGCTGCATGTGGTATAGATAATTTTTCCCACCGTGGAACTGCCAATACTGGCTTTTAATTGCTGTAATTGTTTCTGTCATAGTGGTTGGACAGTGTGAGTTTAAGATTAGGGAAAGGTACAGTTCTCAGTGGAAAGTCGCTGTCAGACCAAGCAAAAGCTGCAACTTACTGCTAGTCACCCATATGATGTTTTGGGAATCTGTGGTCATTGTCCCGTATAAAAATGGACTTACAAGTGCTCTTTGGCCTAACTGGAGGACCTTTATACAGGGTTCTCACAGGAAAGTGGAGAGTGCACCAACCTAGGCTAATACCCTGATATTCCTCTGTTATTTGTAGTCCTAGTCTGAGAGCAGAAATGGTTAAAGGATGGGTAGACATCATATAGAAATGTGTCCTCTAATCTGTATGCAGTGCAGTGTCTCAAAGGCTCCAGAATATGCCTGTGCAGGCAACAAATTTTACTTACATTTGTATTTGTTTTGTAAATTAACCATTCTTAGTTAAGAAATAATTATGAAGTTTCAGGAGGCAGTAAGATAAAGATGCTTATCAGATTCCTATTGGGAATGGCAGTAAGTAGTTTATAGACAGTTTCAGTTAACATAAGCTTTCCATAAATAAGATATATAACTTTTCACAGATGTAGACTGAGGCCAAAGGCTCCCTTCACTCTTGGAGAGCACTGACATTAAATTTTTTATTAGTACCCATGATGAATAATGCACTTGACTTCAGTTTTGACTGTAGCATTGAGAGAAACCACCACACATTTCTTCATAAATAGTCAAGCTTAACACTGGAGAAAAAAAAGTTTTTAAAATTAATTAGTTTTTTTCTGAGTTGCTTCCCTCTTGATGTGTGGACTTCCAGCTCTGGTATCTCTGTTGCTGCCATTTTTTTGTCTACTCGTGACTTTCACTTCTTCACATCCTGAGGCTTTGTGCTAGATTTCTACAAAAGGATCTTGTGTTGTCATTTACTTTGCTCGTACTGTGTATGCTTGCCAGCACACACAGTCTCTTGCAGCAAATTGTAAATGGCAATTCTTAAATCTTCTACATGCTAGGGGTCTTTTTCGTTCACATTACGTGCCTCTATGCATGAGTTCATTTGTAGAATTTGTGCACTCTCCTGTTTTTATAGTCCAGAATTTTACACTTTGCTAAGAGTTTTGTAGTACTTTGACTAGCTATTGTAATGTTTTCTTTTCAGTGTTCCTATATTGCTAGAGTAAGTTCCCTTTGCAGAATTCTAGGCTTTGTTTTAGATCTTTCACAGCCTCTTTCTGGGTATTTTGTACCGAATCCCAGACACGATCTAACTTTCTACCAGAATGTTAACACTTCCCTCTCTATTGTGAGATCAGTGTAGTTCAGCCTGAGTTCAATTATGGATACCTTTATGTTTTCTCTGCCGTTATTGCTTACTTGAAATGGAATTCTTGCAATTGGGAGTGTATTGCATGTAGGCAGATTGAAATCTCTTTCTAACTACTGCAAGTCTTAAATGATCTTGTTAGTAGATCTCATTAGTAGATCTTTGCTGAAAGCTGTGAGTAATGTGGGGCAGACATTCTCATTGTCCCATGGTCCTGAGAAGCTGAACTGCAGTGAGAAATGCTAACCAGCTTTTAAATTTGAATTTTCTGAGTTATGATATGAAAATTGTCGTTTAATTGCAGAAAAAGACTCTATGAAGGGAACTGGCCATGATGTTCATGTCTTAGAACTTCGCCAGTCTGCAACTGTTTCCTTCCCTTACATGTTACGTGCACAATGCCCCCACGAGGAAAAGGCGTGTGACTCTTGCTAGGTACTGTAGTGTATTAATGCTATTGGATCACTCATATTTTATTCATTAAATAATATCTGTCAATGTGTTTTTCTGTTTTAAACTGTTACTGTAAAAGAGAGCATTATCACCTCCAAGCATTTGATTCTTAGAGCGAATGCCAATACTATCCAGTCATGCCACGATCTCCTAATTATGCTGAAGGTTTCTTTCTTAACAATGTTTATTTTAGGATGTCAACAATACTTCAGTTAAATGTAGTGTAAAGTGCACTTATTTAGCAAACGTGTCCTTCAGAAAAGGTTTTTTTGTCTTTAAAATGCAACTAGATTGTTTCTTTCTGTCACTGCAGGATACAGTAGAAATCTTAAATCAATAACACTTTATATTCCTACACAACTGATGCATAACTTCCTTCTTCACACAGAGGTTTAATGTGTTGTAAATTAATTATCTGGAATGAGTACATGGCCAATGGACCTTGGTATGACCGGGATGTAATGTTAAAGTGTTCCATTTCCTACTAGCACTTCTCGGCTCTCTTGTTGAGTTTTTATACGTGTCAGTTATTCCATCTTCTACAGTTTGTTCCTTTAAGTGTTGTTAATGCCCCTCTAGGGCTTGATCGATAGGGAAAATTTGCTTTACCATAAATTTGTCCAACAAATTTCTTCTTGAGGTAAAGTACCCTTATAAGTTGTAGTTGTGCAATGCTTCTAAGTAAACTATTCCTACTCTTACAGAAACTTAAAATCATAGCCTTTATATCATAAAGAAATTACAAAGAGTTTGAATGAGCAAATGCAGACCAAATTTTTGGCTTTTAGATACCTAAAAATAAATCATCTATGCTTGAAGTTTCCAGCAGGAGAAGTTTTGCTTTACTGCTTCTATGCAGCAAACTGCAGAGCTGAATTAAACTGATATTTTCTCTTGAAAAATGCTGAGAGAGATTCACAACCATGAACAGTGCAATTAAAACAGGCGTTCACTAGGTTTAAAGTAGTCAATTTCCTTTAAAAATCAGAGAGGCCACCTCTGTTTTTTTTTTGATGCCAGCTTGGCTATTAGTTGCTAGGGTAACAAGATCCAAGGTAGAGAATAAGGCCTGTGCATGCAGCGCAGAAGTATGTGGCTCTAAGATAAGAAAGAAATGATGGTAGGAACATTCAGTTATAGATTGTTGCCATTTATTTATTTGTTTTATTTATTTATTTATTTTTTACAGTTAGAAGGGTGGTCAAAATGATTACCTGTTCATAACTAAAAAGGTGCTGATACCACAGCATTTTGTCATCTCTGAGTAACAAATGACACTAAATTATTTAAGCAGAAAACATGTCTAATCTCTCTGAAAAAAAAGAAAAAGAGATGCTACTTAAAACTCATGGCATGGTGTTGGGATCAATTTATCGTACTGTGCTGTGTCAATGTCACTTTCATAAACTTTTGCTGAAGTGCTTTTCCTACCGTATGTTGAATGATGTTGTCAGGACTGTGAGTCGGGGGTATGGTGGATTCAAGTCTACTTTACTTCCCTTGATGAAAAGGTCACTGCCACTTGTAAATCTGTTTTACTCCCTGCACAGTTGTTAGTGTCAAAGTGTCAGCTCGGTGGGATGTTAAAGTTATACAAGTTGGTAGGAACAATGATCACAAATTCCCAGGTGGTATGTCCCAAGAAAAAGTCTCTCATCTCTGTGAAAAAGTTCTGTGTAAAGTTTTTCATGCAGGATTGCCCGCTCACTTTTTTTTTTTATTGATTGCAGAAATAAAAAACGTTTCTGTTTGATGTCTGCCATCTGGTAGGCCTTCCCCCTGATGATAGCTCATCACAGGGCCAATTATTATGTCTGTAGCCCACATTTGCAAGTGAAACAAACTCCTCTGCTTTATGTTTTTAAGGCTATGAGGACTCCAATTAGAATACAATTAAATCTTTGCCTGTGCTGCATTATGTGATTATGTTATGACAAACCATCATAATTGAGCAGTACCGTAAGTCCTCACAGTTGTTCATAAATTATTTAGGAAATAAAGAAATAAGGCAACTCACCAAAAGGGATGTGGGGGAAGGAAGAATGCCATCCCCCTGCAAACCAAGCTTCCAACCAATACAAGCAATACAAATGGTAAAATCCTCAATAACAGAACTCTTTTTTTTCCCCCAGCTGGGATCATATGAACTGTTTTGTCTGTAGATAAGGGAAGGTTGTTATTCAAGATTTTCTAGTACAAATTGTTGTAGTTTACTAGTGAACTGCACTAGGAAACACAGTGAGAAAAAAAACAGCTGGAGTGGCAGCAGAGACTGTGTCCTGAGTTTGACTGATTGCACTGACTGTACAGGAGATGGACATGAAGTTCTTTGCATGTGAAGTATGGCCAGAGCTTTTAGGTGGTCAATTGCCTACTTATCCAAAGACCTCCACAAAGACAGAGACTTAAGTTTTTTGTGCTGTGAGGTATTTCCATATGACCTTGCAACTAAATTGATTTTTGATCTGAATGGAGTAGTTTGCTGCTGAGGAGACAGAACAGGACCTGAAGGGGGCAAACACTGAATCTTTTTGGCTTGACTTTCAGTCAAGGTAACTCACTGGGGTCCTGAAGGTGATGCAAGTAAACACCTGCCAAGTGAATCTTTGTGTCAAGGCAGCCATTGTGGGCCAACTGGGGTAGGCAGCTGTGGGTGCACGTATATCAGTGTGCCAAGGAACCATCAGTACAAGAGGGAAGAGGGCACGCCAAGATCCTGGTTTCATTTCTCCTCATTTTTGACTAGAAAATGCTCTTAATCCATTCCGGGATTTGACTTAGAAGCTGCCTCATGCATTCATTTCAATTATATGAAAACAGAATCTTTGATATGAAAGTTGTTGTTTTTTTTTTACTGTCTGCTAAGAAAACACCAAAAAAAAAAGCAAACACAAAAACCCAAAGTTTTAATTGCTCTGAGGAAAAAGAAAAATCACTTCCATCTCTATTAATCACTTGTTTTTATAGATTTCTTTCAAATTGACAGTCGGTTTGCCTTAAAAATCACAAACATTTCTGCTTAATTCTACTTCCCTGCTTCCTAAGGGAATTACTGTATAAAAATTCACCTTTTCCCTTTCTTATCAGATTCAATTCTACTGTTAGAAATTGCTGAAAAGCAAATTGTAGATATTTGTACTTACATAATTAGAAAGCTGAATAGGTGCCTGTCATATCACTGCTTGTGTTTACTGAATACTCACAATGTTAGACAAGAGGGGATGTCTGAGGAATGTAAACAAACATCCACCTTATCAGGACTTTTACCAGTAAGTAGTAGAAAATAACATTTTTCCATATCTTCTGCCTTCCATTATCTCTCCAATTCTCTAGACTTTGCTCAAACTTCCTGTATTTTATATTTTTCAACTTCTCCAGATACAGGTTAATTAAGAACAATTAAGAGCAGGAATGGTTCACCTAAAAGTGAGGAGAAAGGTTCTAGACTGCCAGGTCTTCATATGTCCATATGATGGCTATCTGGTACGCAGGGGTTTTTTATAACTCAGAAATAAAATGAGGAACACACATATTCTAATGTGTAACTTTGTGTACACTTTGAAGACAACTTAATCCTTTATAAAACCAGATAATTTTTTTAGTAGTCAGGCACTGGAACTGGCTGCCAAGGGAGGTGGTGGAGTCACCGACCTGGAGGCGTTCAAGGAATGTTTAGATGCTGTACTGAGGGAAGTGGTTTAGTGAGAAATATTGGTCATAGGTGGACAGCTGGACTGGATGATCTTAGAGGTCTTTTCCAACCTTGGTTATTCTATGATTTCCATAAAACACGTGTCAGCCATATTTAAACACAATATTAGATGTCTGTTTTTGAGTAAATCCTGGCATCTTTAGTAATCAAATCTAGTTTGGACCAGTCATCTATGTATATTTCTGGAAAAAAAGGATATAAAGGTTAGGGCAAAAACTCTGCTTGGTATTTAGAGAGTTTTGGAAAAGTTACTTGTTGATCAAATCTGCTGACTATTTCTGATCATTTAAAGACAATAAAATGTTTAGGGTCTTTTGTGGAACTTTCAGACTTTACAGAGAAAATGTTTGGCTAGGTGTATAAATATCCTGTAAAAATGATTTTTCCATCCTTATAATACATTTCATTCGAATGTGGCATTTTTAAATGATTATAAAGCAGTGTGGTCCTTCTGATAAAAGAGAGAAGGCCTAAGTACTCCTTACATAAGAGTCTTATTTAACCACGTATTCTGCAAGTAAGAATAATATGAAATTGCATTCTTGGACTTTTCAGTTGTCTTCTTGTTTGCTTTTGCACCTTTCTTGCTTGAGCACTTGCACAGCAGCATCTCCCAGTTACTGCTTATGCACATCTCTTACACTCAGTCCTTGCCTTTCTTCAGATTTTCAGTTACATCCTTACTGCTTCCTTACATGATGGATGTAATTTCACCCCTCTGGATTTTCTGAATATCTTTCTTCTGTCAGCCTATGGAGCTCTGGATATTTTCTCAAAGTGTGAGATTATGATGCATTCGTTCTCTTTTGTTGTATCTTTAATAATACTTTCAGCACTTCAAAAAAACAAAACAACTCTGAACCACCCTTTCACGTTCATCATGGTTACAGCCGTCTTGTCTGCTGCCAATGGCATTGGTGCCATCCAAATCACAGCCTCATCTCTTTCCTTGTTCCTTCTTATTTCAAGAAGGCATTGGCTCTTTTTAATTTCTGTTCTTAACTCTCATCTGAAAACTTTCCCTTTTGGTCTTAGAAGCTTATTATTTTGGACTAGTCTGTCAGCTGGACTTGCATGCACTAACAATGTTTTGTAGATGCAGTGACATGCTGGAATGCCCCAGTGTGGATCTGCTGGGTACTGCTGTAGTTGAGGTTGGATGCAGAGGAAGGATCTCTTTTGGTTTTGGCTCCTAAGAGACAATCCTGTTGTTCTGGGGGAGGACATACCTTTTTGCTTTCTTATTATGGTCTAGTCTCCAGAAGGAATATTGACTTTGCAGAGTTGAACTGTTCCCAGTTGTGCCTGAGCTGATGTTTACTTTTGCGTGAGAAAAAAACCATTTAATATGCATGAGCCCTTGGCCTGTTCAGCCCTACATTGTGAACCTTCTTATCCTAGCTCATGAATTGACGTAAAAATTCCTTGTGTGAATCCTCACTGGGGCAGACCAAAAAGACTTTCTGTGCATGTCCAAAGTAAAGGGACTTGATGCAGACAGAAATTTGTGGTACAGATATGAAGAAACATCAATATGTTGACGTTGGACTGTATGTATGAGATCTGCATTCTGTTACCAACGGTTATGGAGTGAAGAGACATTTTTAGAAAACATGGTTGTTTCAAAATGTGGTTCATAGAGACTGGATGTGAAGGCATTGCTGTTTTGAGATGGGAAGCGGGATGTGGTAAGCAGTGAAAAAATACTCAGGCCAAATCTTCGACCGCTCTATTTCATCATGGAAGTTCTTCCATCATAAATGGTCATTGCTGAATGAAGGCCCTCCGTGATAATAGTAATTTAGGCTGGAAGTAAGAAAAGCAACGTTTTGTTTATAAAAAGTCAATAAATGTTCTTAATTTGTGGTAAATTTTATCAGAACAGAAAGTTTGTATGTACCCTTTAATTTACAGAAGCATAAAGTTTTTAAAAGTGCCACAAAAACCTGTGATACTTGAAAACCAAATTTATCGAATTGCTTTTCTGCTGGTGTTTTGAAGGAAAACAAATAAGATGAGCTAATGGATGCATAAGTGCTAAATGTTGGAAGCGTTCAGAGGCACCACCATGACAGCAATCCAACCCCAGGGGTCAGGCTGTTCACTGGTAATTTTAGTGTGAGGAACCTGACTAGCTAAACTGCTGGGGAAAAACTGCCAGCCCTTCATCACCAGCCTGGGGTGTATTGTACCATATTCATTGAAAAAAAAACAGGTGACAAACCCAAGTAAAACATCTCTGTTACTAAGATGCAAACAGAATAGTTTTCCAATCTACTTCTTCTGGAATCATATTTCTAATTGCATCAATCTTTTTATTGTTTCAACTGCAAGGTTTGGTTATGGCCCCACATGTTCAGTGGCATTCTGTATTATTTATAACAGCATTTTGATGTATTGTTTTCAATGAAAAAAAAAAATTAAAAAAAAAATCAGTGACACATGTGAGTTCCTTTATATAGATGAACCAAAAAAGAAGAAAACAAAACCCTACATCATTTCCATACCCTCAGCCTCCACTTACAGTTAGGATTGAGGTTGCCCCTACTGTTTGTTAATGTACGAGTAACAGTGCATTTGCAACCAGTGATCAGATTTTACTGTGGGAATAAAGCAAGATCAAAATAATAAGTTAAGGCAGCATGGTGGTTCTCGTCCCATCAGCAGACTGTTTTAAATAAAGGTAACAAATTAGCATTAAAAACTCTCCAAAACGTGTGCTGAAATCAGGCTGGATGCTCAGTGACCTGTGCAGAGAAAAGAAAATGTAATACATGACTTTCTAGTGCCCCTAGAAACTGCTGGGATTGTCAATTATGTCACCACAGCTTTTCAGAGGTGGAACCAGCATGACTCAAGAAAATAATAAAATGAGATAAAGACAGGCAAAAAAAGAAAAAAAAGGAAAAGCTCCAAGACGAGAGAGTGTTGCAAGAGGAGAATGCTTTGCTCCAGTACTGGATTTGAAGGGGTTGCCCTCTTCAGCACAATGGGATTCAGCTTCCCTGCTGTGTCCTCTGAAGTGGCTCATAGCAGAACGGTAATATTATATCTTAATAAGCATAACACTGTGAACTGAGGCATATTTTTAAGTTGGACACATGGGAGGGAAACATATCAGAGCAGAGCTGTGTTATTTTTAATGGTGCATGTGTTTGTCTTATAAGTGTGTCAGAAGAAAAGGAGCAGGTCTAGGGTTTCTTCTCACCACGTCTTATGTGGGATGAGCGCTCTGAATGCCTCTCTAAGTGACATTAGTGATCCTTGATATTACTAGTGACACAGGACAGTCAGGACTACACTTGGCACCTCACATACTTTTCTACTATTTGTGTACATCAAAGCTATCCTTTAGATGAAGTGCCTTAAAAACTACAAAGATAGTTTTCATTAGATAAAAAAAGATTATAATGAGAGTCTCTGTCCTTTTCCCAAATGTACTTGAATATATGGTACAGATGACAGGAGTTGTGCTCTGCAGGAAAACATATTTCCTTTTACGTTCAGCTATAAGATTGATCATGTAAGTGTAGAATGGATAACTGCTATGCATATACTGTTCTGCAGCCTGTACCACTCACCTCTTGTTCATAACATCAAAACCAGCATTAGAGAAAAAATGTTTGTGGTGAAATTCCAAAGTGCATTTTGAATTTCAATTTATATCAGTAATAGTTTTTTTAATAAGTCTTGGGTCAAGATGTATCAGAGAACTATTTTCCACAGTGCACAGAAAATATATTCTGTCTTTGTGACATGACTAGATCTAGTCTTACGTCCAGCAGCCAGCTGAGGCTGCTTGTCTATTATAGTCTCTTCCACCATTCCTAACAAATGAACAAATAACTAGATGCCCTGTGAAACATTTTAAATAGCACGGTCTCCTCGAAAAACTGTTACTGACAGAGACAGGTTCAATCCAGATCAAGGGGGACCTGCTTTGGGGTAGAGATCAATAGTGGCACTGCCTCTTTTACTATTTTGTTGTTGTTTTTGTTTTTTGTTTTTGTTTACTAAGAGGAGGTAAGGATTATGGTGAATAAAGTATAAAGCAAAAAACAAGCAATCTATGAACTCAAGTATATCCTTCTTATGAAACCTTACTGTGCTCTTAAATCAGTAGGAGAAACTGTTGCTATGAACTCTTATGCAAGAGGCTTTCTAAAAAGCATTTAAAAATATATATTAGCTAGAAACCACTTTGTCCACAAATTCTGAAAGAGCTGAAAGTACCTTCTGAAAAGGACCCAGTGTATTTGAAAAGGAACCAATATATTTCATGGCAGAGTAAATTAGCGGCTATTTTTTTACTTTGATCAAAATCTACTGCTGAATACAAGTGTCCTGAATTAATTCTATTTGGAGTGCTTCTGTTGGTTACAAACTGAATCTTGTGACCTGGGTCATACAGTACAAACCACCCCATTTTCCTGCAATCTTCTCTGGCATATGCATGAGAATTCCTGGTTTCCAGCACCGGCTGGAGTCGCTAAGGTCATGTTCTGATATTTGGGAATAATGTGTAGGGTTGTACGAGTTAGATAGATCAAAACTATATTTGCTTTCATTTATTCTGTTGAAATAGCATTATCTACTCTTAAGAAAATAAGAATAAAAATGTTAATTAAGAAGATAGAATAGTTGCCGAGACCAAATCATTTCAATAATGGAAAATAATAAAACTGAATTTGACAACTGTTAGGAAGTAATGTTAGCATTATTGCTACGATATTCTCCATAGCCTTTGGCGAGGTCCAGGAACTCAGCCTACAAGATAATCAATCCTTTACAATCCACAAGCATTAAATTCATCATTAAAATGTTGTTCTACCCTTCCTAAACCTTCTGTGTAACAAGCCTCTCAGTAAGATGAAAGGCATTTGTTGCTGGGAACAGCCTTAAGGAAAGCAAAAAGAGCAAATCTGGAAAACATATTCATATTTTTCTGGAAATGGGTACTATTCATAAAACATTTAGTGAGTTCAAGGTCAACTTGTTCTTCTTCTGTATACTATTCATAACTGGCATTTGACAACTCAGTGGCAGTCAATCTAGCAGCTGAACTGAATATACCGGGTCATCTCATTTAAAGAAATGGTAAATCTTCATCGTGGGATGATGACAACAAAACCAAGAACAACAAAACCTTTCCTGTTTCCAACATTGCAATTAAAATCTAATAAATACTGTTACAAAAAAGAGGGAATAGGTGTAACATTAGTAAAACGGGGCTACTTGAGCAAGCATATTTGAATATGACAAGAGATTATGGTCCTTCACAGCGTAGCATGTGCTTTCTTTATGTTCAAGTGAAACTTTGTCATCCTGGGAGTCCCAAAGATTATTGTATTTTGCAGTATACTCTGTCTGAGAAATGACACAATGGCAATAAGAAATTGACATTTTGCAGTTACAGCTAGCCTGGGTTTGCCTTGTCTTTTCACCCTTTACACAAGACCACTCTGAAGTCTATTCCCAATAGTGACAGTATCTCAATATGCTCTGTCATTCAGTAAACAATATCCCATGGTGGCTCTTGCCCTGCTGAAAATTCACAGTGCTACTTTCCTTGAATTGGAATAATGAGATTTTCATTTAACTTCAGAGCTAGTGAAAAAAGTAACTTGGGGAGCCAAAAAGGCATATGTTTTGGAAATCCCGAGAATCTTGCATTTTGTTTCAGTGCAAACTGTGTGGCTCAGTCCCTTTGTAATTCCACCATTACTTTTCCCTGTGATTGCACCATCTATCTTAATTGAAATAATTTATTCTCTGTGCATCTTTAATCTGAAAACCTCCTAACTGAACAAACAATAATCTGATACACAGGATACAGCTGAAGACAGATAGTCCTAAGCAGTAAGCTCTTACATTCTGTCCACCATTTCCAAATTGCTTAGCTATTTCTAACATAGTGAAAGTGCATATATTGCCAAATGCTTTCTCTGTTCCATCAAGATATGCAATGAAAACAACTACGTGTTGTTTTGTGGGTGGGTCCATGCATTAAAGATTAACCATAAATTGAAAGGAGTATCAAGTTCATGTTATATTTTGTTTGTTTTTGGAAACCATTACCTGGTTTTGCTTTTAAAGCTGCCACGGGTTTTCAACAGGATTCTTACTCTGAGAGCTCTCTATCTTTCATCAGCTCGCACCCACTGAATGACTGCCGTAGAAGTTAGTGTCAAATTCTTCTGCAGACATTCAGCTAGACTCTGTACAGGGATTTAGCTGAACGAACTTGCTGGAGGAATGGTATTACCTCCTGCACTGTTTGCTTTTCAAATATCAGCTACAAATATTTGGAATATTGTCATTATTTAAAATTTTAGATCTCTTCCCAAATTTTGCAAGGTATTTTAGAAGTGGCTTTCTGCCTACAATTACAGTGTCTGCCTGCAGTCCAGGAAGACAGCTGACAAGCACACTGAATCTTGCTCTATCTTTGGAAACATCTGCTGTTTCATTTCCATGATGCACAGTGACGTGCTGTTCCAAGAGGAAGAACGAATCTGGCACAAGAGGCATCAGATTCTGGTTATTTATTATGATACTGAAGTTGGGATTCCTCTAATCCAACTCTTTTAAAACGCCCTTTGTTGGTACATCTCTCTTGAGTAAATGGCTCTGAAAGACTTGCTTAATGCTTTTCTGATGGACAGAGCATTTGCCAAGGCAAGGACTCCCATATCTAACAAAGCTGCCTTCTCTGATCTTCCTCCAAGTTATTTTCTTCTTTTCAAAAGAGAAGCATGTAGGCATTGTAACCCTAATGTGGAGGCAAAGCAAGTAAATTAACTGCTGGGATTTGCATTTAGGAGTCTCTGAATTCAAGGTGAGGTGCTAGTGATCTGTGAGAAGGTTTGCCTTACTTCATGCTCTGCAAAGCACTCACACTGAAGCCCACCTGTTTTCTAACTTATGAAAGCCAATATGTGTATTAAGGAGAAGTGCCCTATAATGAGTCAGGAAAATTTGGCAATTTTTTTTCATAATGGCAGAGGAAATGCTTCTTTTAGAAAAATCTGTAAAATAAATTGAGCAGAAAACTTGCATGAAGAGTCTTAGTAGCGTTCTCTGGTTAGGGGAAACAAATGATTGTCAGCTGTCTTTTGTAGTTGGGATAGTTTTGATTCTTTGTTCATTTGACCCAAGAATAGGCCTTTTCATAGATACTTCCCATGGTGATCAACTGCTGGTCAGCTCTGGACTCATCTCTAAACTATCTACCCTTGCAGTCTGACCCAGCGCCATTATTCTTACGGATATTTGTTTCCATGGAAAGACTGAAGGTAAACCTCAGATAGGTTCAGAATCAGATTGTGCATTTTTGTTCATTTCAGTAATTGTTAATAGCAAATTTAAATTGGAGCCGAAAGAATGCAAGGATTCTTAGGAAAATGGAGCATTTTTGCATGGAGCTGTTTGGGGTCTGAATAGATCTCCTGAGTTTGTCTGTTTTCAATCACATGAAGTGCACAGAAATTTTGTACAGTGTTGAAGAAATATTATGTTGAGGACCATTTCTACTATCTTGTATCTAAAGCTCAATCAAGCATTCATTGTGTAGAAGATTTACAATATACATGTGACTTTCAGAGTAATGTAGGCCAGGAATTCTTAAATTAAAAGGCAGGGGCAGGAGAACTGCCTTTTACTGCATAGAGGGGAGATTTTCTTTTCCTTTTAAATTTAGGTATTGGTGGAGTCTTTCTTCAAGCAGAACTAAGGAGGAGTACATTTTAATTTGATTTACTTTGTCAGATTTCTGAATCTCTTGGATCAAAACTGCAAAAATCCCACTCTTCCGTAAGATGAGTTGAAAATATTATAATGTAGTTGAATATAATAACTTTCTTTTTTTTTTTTGTCCTAAATGTTATGTCAGGGCTTTCTGTCAATAATTTAGCTCTTAGATATTCTGGCAAATCAGATAGCGTACTTCAAAGGACGAATGATCAGCACAGATACATTTTAAAAAATATCAGTCCCACTGTTTACTGCATTGAAGAGTGAAAGAAACCTGAGGTTGAAAAATGCAACAGTGCGAGGTTTTAAGCTTGGAAGGAAAAATGATTAATGTTTAGAACAGCTGGACTTCTAGCTTGGAATATGTCTGAATTATTCTATAGCTTTTTTCCTAATGTCGTAAACCAACTAACAACGGATAAGAAATGCTAAAAGAAATCTCTTTAATGGCAAAAAAAAAAAAAAGCACCTTTATACAAGAAATGTGTAACAAGTGTAGTATGTAATTATGAAATGGGCTGTGCCAAGATAATGTGCTCCAAAACTGAGCTAGAGATGAAAAAATACAAAGAATTATTTCTTAAATCTCATTTAAGATATACAAAAGATTCAATACCTTGAAAAAACACCACAAATTTGCCCTGTTGTGAAATGCTAAAATGATGGGGAAAAGCATTTATTGTCAGATGACTGTAAATCCCTGCATTTCATGAAAGAATATTTCATGATTTTTTTCTTTTAATAATTTGTTACATATTTGCTTACATAATTTAACTGAGGGTTACATCTTCACCTTTTAAACATCGTGAAGTAGCATTCTTCAGCTATCCTTAAAGAAAGGAGTGACAGCTTACAACAGTGATATTTAAGAGGCGTTTTAGGAAAGCTCTGGGTCCACCTCAGCAGTGAGGAGTAATACATTTCCTAGGGTCCCATTAAAGAAGACATACAGAGCCACAGCATCTGAGGTAAGCTTCAGTCTACATGTGGTTGCATTTCCAAAAGTGATACTCCTACCTGTGATGACAAAATGCAGATGACGTTGTAGGTATTTGCATGTTGTGACAGTTGAGTATATTCCAAGAGAGGCAGTACAATATTACGATTGGAATATATATACTACATCTACTGCATCTTTGATTCTGTGATTCTGTTGCATCTGACTCAACCTTGCCTTGGTAGTTAGTAAAAACCTCTAAAAACCCCAAATTGACCTGATGCTAGTGTAAACTATGGAAGTAATATCGACCCAGTTCCCTCACCAGCCTCAAAGCAAATAATCCCAGCATAGGATTCTTCCTCCAGAGAGAATAATCAATGTATTGGTGAAATATGGGAACTGAATGAACCAGGGAGTTCTGACGAGCCTCTTCCTTCGCCATCATTGCACCAAAGAAGAATGGTGAATTTTCAAGCTCATAGTATTGCTTTCCTTTTCTTGCTCCAACACTCTACTAATTTTTGAGGTGGCAGAAGAATGTGAGTTAATAATAAATATTGGTGTGGGTATGATGTTAAGGTAGGATTTTTGTTTCTTCATTCTTTTGCTAAGGGAGGCTGAACGGACTTACAAAGATGGATTGGTGAAGTGAAGTAGAACATTACTGAATAATCTTCAACCTTGAATAAGGAAAATGAGTTACAGGTTGCCAGTGTTTCATTGATATCCATGTTGAGAGATGTAAAAACATTTAAAACTCCTTGTAAGAAATAAAGTTAATGGGCTCCACAGCTCCATTTAGGAGGGTAGCCCTGATGGCCATAAGCATGTCAGGGTTCTAACTGACCTATCCCTGTGAGGCTTCAGTAGGGAGGCTCTGCCTGATGTGTGAAGGAGTAGCAAGGTGCATTTGCTGAGTTCTCAGAGCCAAAGATAGCACTGACTGAGAAATTTCATGTAAAATGAGTAAAACACATCTCTGTGTTTCTTAATTTCTGTAGTAATTTAATGATTATGTTTCTAAAAGAAAGAACGCATCTTTATTTTCATAATTAACAGGAAATGCATGTTATACATTAACTGTGACACAAGAGAGATGAATTATGCAGTAAGCTCAGTGTGTGCTGATCAGCACAAAGCCCAAGGCACATTCGGCAGAGTTTCTATGAAGATCTGTAATGAGTTTCAAGTACATCATTTCCTGATGGAGAGTAAGAAAACATCCATCAATGCTAATTTCCCCACAATTTTTAGCTTTTTATGAATACAGTGTACAAAAAAAGATGAATTTCTAAAGTGCAACTTGAGAAAACTCTCTTAGTAATTAGAGAGTATTCCTAGCCTAAACTAATGAGATCTGAACCTTAAACATGGGGTTGGTTCAGAGTAGATTTTGAAGAATTTGGAGGTGTTCAAGTCAAGAGTTCTGAAGAGCTTTCAGAGAAAAATGCTAAACTGCTTTGAATGGAGTTTAGTTCAGTGTCTGAAATGCATATAAGTTTGGACTATAAGCACACACTAATAAATGCATCAACGCAGAGCAGAAGGTATGCAACCATTCTCAGTGTGTGGGATAATTATACAAGAACAAAATCAGTATTTCTTCTGCCAGTTATGCAATCTTCCTTCTTCCCACACCTCTTACAGCAACAAAGTCAACTGCTATACTCTTTGCTCAGTAAAACTTGCTCTTATTGGAAGCACTGTTATCTGTCTGTCTTCCTACGTGTCTTTGTTATATTAAATGAAAGCTCTCTTAGGTTCCCGCTATGATTTAATGGTAGATTTTTAGTGACAGATGATATCTTGTAAAAACAGAATTTAATGTTCATGTTTTTTTAACGCTAATTTCTTTTCAACGCCTTTCACTTGAACCATAAAGTTCTTCTGTATAACACAGAGTAGATTTTGTTTAATTACAGCACCAAACATCATGATCTATTGAAGGCAGGAGACTGAACAACAATAAACAAAGTGCAGTTATAAATTTAAAAATGATAATCTCTCTTAGTAATTATAGTCACTCGAATACCATTAATTATTCTCTCCCAAACATTTCAGCTACTCAGCCAAGACAGAAACAAGTCTGTAGTCCTGGATGACCAAGTTACAAATCATAAGTAATCACACTGGATTACTTTGTATTTCTACAAATAAATAATGCCTGTTTTTTTACATCACCTATCCAGTGATCACTGGATAGCAGTGATGGGATCTCTCATGATACAGTGTAAGGAACAAAAGCTAGTCTAGGTTTGATTCAAGTAGGAGAAAATAAGTCATTCCACTCTGGTAATAATAGAGAACTATTCTGCGATGCAATGGAGAACAAGAAAATAGTACTGAATATTATTCACTTCTTTTTCAAGCAAGTGAAGCTTGTGTAGTCTATTATCACATGTGTTGCGCTGCCCGGTGTGTTATGTTAGTGTGTCAAGTGCTCGTACTGGATCTTAAATTGTGCTGGAAAGCTCAAGAGTATATCAACTTTTGCAGCATAAAAATGTCTTCTCTTTGATCATTCAGGCTTTCCATCACCGTAGGTGGTCCTAACTAATAAGGAACTGTGATCCTCTTTACTATTTGATTCCAGTAGCTGTGCAACAGACTACATGCAATTAGTGCTGGCCATTATTGTTTTAGTCAAATGCTAAAGCACTTAGTTACAGATTCACTATCTTGTCTGTAAATCAGTTCTTTTTAACCGCACTCTATGCATGGGAGTCAGTATTTCTTTCTCTCTTAAGCATTTAAAAATGTGGTATCTGTCAGATATTTTTTACCTTAAGGCAAAAAAGTGTGCAAGTGTTTTAATATACATAGTGTATGTTACTGAGAAGGAGCCTTGCTCTAGAGTTCCATGCAAATATATAGCATGAACAAATATATGTAGTATAACAAAATTAATCTTCAGTTTTCTCCGGATAAGAAGTTAGGATGTGGGATCACAGTCACACTCCCTGTGGAACAGGGATGGATGTGTGTTTTGTTTAGATACTACGGTTTATTGATAAAGAGAGAGAGGTTGATGACAAAATCCATTAGCATGATGATAATTACTAAATTTTTGAAAGAGTTTCAAGTATCTGCAACTGGGAAGATTTTCTACTTCTTTCTTTTCTATATTTAAAAAAAAAACATAACTCAATTTGAGAATGAGGAAGTTGGCAAGGGGAAAGTAAGGAATGACTTGTGGGTACACACCTGGTCTCCATAGAAAGCTCACGCCTCCTCCTGCACAGATTACAAGTTGATTTCATTCGCTGACCTCACAATTTTGGAAAATGTGTGTTTTTGTGATGAGTTCACAGTGAGGTAAATGTTTCAGCTATGTAAGTTGCAGAAAGCTATTGGATGCCTAAATAATTCCTATCTTTGGGGTTTATGATAGTAACCTTCTCCTCAAATCTTGAGTAAGTAGCAGCATGTGTTGTAGTGTCCTCAGTCCATGCTGTGTAATGTCTGGTGATTCAGAGGCACTGGGTGGTCCCTGGTTCATGCTGTAGTGTCTACAGCAGCTATGGCTGACTTTACCCTTACTCTCAGTCTGTTGAGATACTTTACTAGGCTGGATTTCCAGGTAGTAGGTCTTTCTGGCGTTCTGCATGTCTCATGCATGGTGCCGGCAATCTGCGTCTTTATGCATTAGTCCTAGCCCTAATCTTTATCCACTAATTTTCAGGACTAGTCAGCTTAAAAAAAATTAAACCATCGTAGTTTCATTGCTATACAGTCCTTTAATTCCACATATCCCTTAGAGTTTGAGTTAAAAGCGGCTGGTAGTTAATGTTAATGGAACATACAAATTTAAGACTTTGATTTCCTTCCATTTTGATATATATAGATATGGAGTTTAAATATTTGTAAAAGAGATAGACTTAATAGAAGAAAAATGTCTGCCCTAAGAGAGATATGACACAATAGATTTGCTGTAAACTGCTTAGGATCATTTAAAACCAATGAATTAAAAATCAGATAGTGAGGGCTATAATTTACACTACAGAGGTTATAAGGCTTTCTGTGTTCATATTTACAAAGAAAGTATTAAACTACAGTGATTTTTGATTTTTTTCTTCCCACCAGGGAGAAACGTGAAACTCAATTTTACCCCCGATTGGTAAGGTGCTAATTTGTCTGACAAGTTGCTGGAATCTCAGCATGTTTGAGGTATCCTTGATGTATCAACACCTTCATGCTGAATGAAGGATGCCTTTAATGTGTAAATGTTTAGTACATATCCTATATCTCATTAGCCAAGAATCGTACAAACCACACAGAGGCAAGAAGGGTCAGAAGCAAGGTCCAGCCAAGGAAATCATCTTTTATGTTCTAATTAAATGAGCAAACATTTGGAATACATCTCATTTGCAAATAGTTCATCAAAAAATATACTTGATGTTCACTGACTAGCTTGTGTCCTAAAGGCCTGACGAGTCCAGTATCCAATGGTGCATCCTGAATCAGTGCCATGTTGCACTGTGTTGATGTTTCACTTATCTTGCTGTCTGCAATATTTAAATATTTATTAAGAATAGTAGAAGGGAATAATTGAATAATTAAATCACAAGCATATACTTTTCTGAATTATTTCTGTTGTTAATCCAACCCTTGTTAAATTACACGTAACTTAGACATATAACGTAGACGTTTAGTTTCTTTGACTCTTGTGAAAATGCAAACATTCCTAAAGAATCTGAAACTATTTCCTAGGGAATTTCGACCCCCTTTTGAAAGAAAGGTGGAATTTCAAGTTTCATTTCAAAAGTATAACAACATCAAAAATAGCCAAGCCAGTGACAAGCAGGTACTTTAAGGAAAAGCTGTTAGAAATGTTTGCATCTGCATTAAGCTGTGGCTTGTGTGCATAGCAGAAGGCTGCTGGTGAGGGGGAGAAAGCTCTGCTAGATGTCCTCCAGTGGGACTTTTCTTTCTGTGAGGTGAGAAATGTGACAGTTCTGAATGATGAACTGTAAAGGACCAACAAAAAAAACCTGGGGGTTTGCTTGGCTGAAGGACATGGCTGTACACTCTCAGCTGTTTATCTCTGCCATTGTCTTTGAGCTCATTGCAGTGGGTGAATGCCTATGGGAAATGAATGATCTTATTTGTTTTGCAGAGATTGCATTAAACATAATTACGAAAGGAGACTTAAAACAGTGAAACATAGACAGATCTTCTGAAAGTTAACTTAAATATTCTCAGCTTAACGAATTTTTTAAAAAATCCCCTTGTGACAATCTTGACTACGTGTAACTCAAGGGAGGAAACATATTTTCAATACTGTGATTGAAAAATGGGTCTTATTTGTAGTGTTGGTGAGATGCATAAAAATTATCTGCATCTACTTCCTTGTTATGCAAGTTTTGAAAGAGTATTTAAATAAATCCCCATGATGTGTTTATGAAATTTTGCAAATTCCTTCTTCTAGCCAAACGTTATTTTTCTTCTTCATTTAAAATTTTCAGAACAGCTCCCTCTGCTCTGCGCTGGAGCTGAGCAAATTGTTGGGCACCTGCCCCTGTAAGGAGGGACATTTAAGCCTGGGATGGTGTCTGTCCAGGGTAGCCTCATCCCACCTCCATGGACTCCACCTGCCCCCATTGCTTTCCCATCTCCATTGCCCACAGCAATCAAATAGCTGGAAGTGCTAATTAGTGCTGCCCCGCAGCCTCAGCACATTCATATGATGCAAAATTGAGTGGCATTTGTCAGTCAGTTGAGGTAGTGTCCTCATCCTATATATATAAGAAGGTTAATTCCTTCTTTTTGCTTCTCTTTTCCAGAGGTTGATCTGTCTGAACTGCTGAAACTTGATGACTTGCAATCAACAGTCTGTAGAACAATATGGTCAGCAGTGTAAAGATGTGGATTTTTTTCTGCCTCTAAATGCAGGCTGCTCTTCTGGGCCAGTGAGGTGAGTCTGACTTTAGTTGACTGCCCAATAGAAAAACAGAGTGCAAGGAAAAAGATTAAAGATACCTGAAAATATGTTGAGCTGTTAATACAGCATTCACTTCTTGTATCTAGAAGGGGCAAGTTTGGCTGCATGACCTTCTGACAAATGTCATTTTCTTGTTAAATGTTGAATCAATAGTGGGACCCTTTGACTGGAGATTGGTTTTCTAAGACCCACAGTCTACACTGCAACCTTGTAGAATCAGGATCAGGAACATGTACTAGCACAATCACAAGATAAGTATTTCCTGTGGAGGTGAAACAACAGTCCACTAAATTAATTTTTTTTTTTTTTTTAACCACTAATATTAAATTCATTTGTTCATTTGTTCCATACAGCTAGAATTGTTATGGGATTACATACTTTGATATGAAATACAAGTTTGGATCCAATTATAAGAGGAGCTAAACCTGGATTTTAAGCTAAATCCAGTGCTAGCAGCTCTGGACAATATGGGTAACCTCCATGTGGGGGAGGGGGGGGGGGCACATTACATAATTACTCACAGCATGGAAACTGACATCACACTTACCTGTGGTCCAGACTGCCCACTTCTCAGTGGATCAGTGCTGGCTCATACAGCCATATTTAATCTTGCTCCTCTGACTGCAAGGGGACCTCATCATAGTCCGATTACACCCAAATTCATGTTGCACTCAAAAATAAAAAAAGATTATAAGGACTGGCATATGCATAACCCTATGGTGTGCTGCTTGAGATATTCAGAAGCGATACAGACAGCTACATCCACATCAGTGTGTGTCTGTTATTCTCTATCTGAATAACAGGGAAAATATCTGTGACATTTGGAAAAAAAAAAAAAGATGAATTTGCCCAATATGTTTTCAGGGATATGGGATAACAGTACTGCATGGATGGAATAGCAGGGAGTGCCTGGGGTCAGCGGGTGAGTGGCAGAGCTGTGTGGGGATGGTTGTATGGGGCCACTCACAGCACTGCTGCAGCCCGTGGGTTGGACAGGCAGGGTGAGCTATTCTTAGTCAAGAACTTCATGCAGAACCCAGCCCTTAGAAAAAAAGTACAAAATTGCTTTTTGACTAAAAGATTGAGGCTTCTTATGTGGTTTGAGTCTATCATCTGATGAACACCTTATCCCAGAAGTTATCACTTACGTGACTACTGAGTGTTGTGGCTGTAATCCGAATTCACAAGGCAAATCGTGAACAAACCAGCCACAGCAGCTGAGTGGGTGTCTGTCCTGCTGGTGAAAATTCTGGATTTGTTAACTGTGATCACAAAGTTGCCGTAGGTTTCCTATAAATTGTGTCGGTTTCAAATTCATGCTCCTAATGCTATGTCAATTTACTGTTAAATACTTCTGGCACATTAGTGTCTGTGGCAATAATACAATAAGGACAAGCATTTACAATCTGACTTCAATTTGACTGTACTGAAATCAGCGAGAGGCAGAAAAACTTAAGAATGCTCATACGTCTTCTGATTGTTCTCTTCAAACAGAATTTTTCAAATCCATGGATAGTTTTGATTGGGTTACTGCTTATAGATAGTTGGTACATTCCTCATGGACCAAAGTTAATGTTCATTTCAGATCTCAGTCCAATCATCAGGTGCCTACAAATTTATTGCTGTGGATTGAAAGAGATTTGCAAGGGTGCTTGTGTAGAATTGTGAAATCAGACGTAGATCTTTGGAATTGCTTGTTGACCATAAGTGAATGGAAGGCAAAGTGCTGCTGTTCTCCTCTGGCTCATTTTTAGTTTTGGGATTCCAGTAGGCAGTGCTAAATGTGAACCCCATCAATGCTGACCCCTCCTACATTCCCATATGCAGCTGCACATTCTAAATGCTGTGAAAAAACATCCCACAGCACAGTGTGATCTGCAAGCATTTATACAGTAGATGAGCCACAGTGACTGTTCAGTGAACTTATGCAAGATAAGGAATGAAAATTTTGAAATGAAGAGAGGTAGGAAAAGCTAAATCCTGTCTTTGTTTCTGTGAAGCATTTTTCCATGAAAACCCTAATGTTGATTCCTAAACAAGGCCAAGAAATGTATTGTCCCTAGCTTTCATCAAGGTGTTTGCTTGCACAGTGCTAGGATTATCTGTAATTGAGACAAAATTCACACTTCTACCAGATCCATATGGCATTTCTGTGCTGCTGGGACCGTCTAGCAAAGCTTCTTGTTTCTGAGCACGTGTCACTGAACCATCCCAAGGTGTAAGTTCAGCCAGCTTCAATGTGTTGCTGAGCTTGCTGCAGATGGCAGGGAACTGGCTGGGCTCTGTCGCTGCCCCAGCCAGCTCCCACAGCAGTTCCCTGGCAGCCTGCTGGGCTGCAGTAGCATATCAGTGTGGCGTGGCTGTACCAGCAGGCTGCTGGCAGCATGACCAACGCTGCAGAGCTGTGGGCTGCTCCTGCATATGTCTCCTCAGCTCCTTGCTCTGCCCAGCCACTAGGATATAAAATTGCTCTCCTCTAACTCCTTTTCCTGCTGTATAGGAACATGCGTATGTTTAGCAGATATGTTCACAAACTGTCAACCTTAATACTATTTTTTCTTCTTCTACATTAACCAAAGCTTCTTTTCATTTAGAGCACTGTAATTAATTGACTCAGCAGCACAGTCAAGGATACACCCCTGGGTGCTTCAGCTTTTTCCACAGAAAAAGTCCCAGGGTGTCGAGGGTCATTTTCAAGGCTTGTATCTATCTCAGGCATTTGGAGATCAAATCCAAGTGGTCTTTGGAACTGCTTAATACTCTGAAATCACGTTCCTCCAAAGCTGCTATCTCCTGTTTTGGACACAATATCCCGAATGTTGGAGATAACAGACGTTACCCTTGGGTGGAAGACCTTCATTCTCCTGGATGGTGGTTTTGGACATAGCATTCCAACCAAGGAAATCACAGTCTACCAAAAAAAAGCCCAACTCCCATCCCAAATTGTGTAAGGAGTCTTGGCGACTCAAGCAGAACCAAACTGATGTTGAACAGAACTTAATTATTTTAATTTTGTTCAAACTGAATCTTCATCTGTGTTGACAGTACTCTTCTCCAATGTACTTCACAGTGACAGGCAGAGTCCAAATCCCATTCAAATGAAAATAAGAGGAAGCTAGAGATGGAGTCCTAGCAAACAAACAAAAACAGTTTGACATTTTTACTTCAAAAGCACAGCAGTGGTTTACCAGTAAGGACTGTACTCATTAATGCTGTCTTATCTGTGCTGCTACCTATTATAGTTTTTAGTGTTGCTTTTAAAAAACATTTTTAAGAGCCAAGCAGTTTCACTGCTTTGAAATCTTTCTGCCCAAGTGTGAATCTTTGCATTCCTTTTCAAAACAGTCAGTTCCTTTGTGTGGAAGCTATGCAAGTAAGTTGGTGCACATTCACCAGTCTTCAAAAACAAATGGAAAATAAAGGGCTTCCTTATTTGAGACCGCTTTACTTTTCTGCTCACCACCTCCTTTCCATTTCCTTTCCGTATTTGTCCTCCAGCAACAGCTGCTGCAGCCATGCCATGGTGTTGAAGTACGATGTTGGGTGAAAGGCAGACATTGTGTGAGAGTGCCAGCAGGGCACTGCATGTGGGAACACGTTCAGGTGAGCCCAGCAGTGCAGCTCAGCCATGTGTCACGGCCACAGTGCACCCAGTTATCTGTGTGAACAGACAAAGCAAGAACCGGCATGGGCACAATGCTGGCAGCATAGTCAGCATCACTGCCTGTGAAAGCATTCTGCTTGAATGAACAAGTACACCCAGCTAAACAGAAATTTCCAGTCCCAAACTTTTCTGTAGCTTTCAAACATTCTCCTTTGCAGTTTTTGTGATTATTTGTGATATTTGTGCTGAGGTAGACTGTAAGAACATTAAAAACAACTTTTTTTGGGGGGGTTTAAAATAGTGAGATAAATATACAGATCCTATAGCGGCCCATAGCAGCAGATCGGAGTAACTTCCACCTCGAGATGTGGTCATATGAAAGACTTTTTGGTAAGTAACCACACACATGGCTTACAAAATCTCAAGGCAAAGAATTTGGGATTTTTCAGGACGGCTGTGTGATTGCAGGTAATATTTTAATATAAGGATAACAATCAAATCACAAATTTTGAGCACACGCGTAATACAGAGCTCGTGCTACAGGCATAGGCAGCAGCTGAGGGAAGCCAGCAGGCAGCGCCTGCCCTGCCACCTAGCGGAGTGCGCCTGCGGGCTGCACAAGCGTAAGTCGTGTGTGAGTAATGCCAGGGGAATTTAAGGGCAACTTTTTTGTGAGAAAAACTACTGTGCTGCTGTAAGTTGACTGTCTCTCTTCTGCTCTGTTAAGTGGTTTTCCTTTTAATATCTCAGCTTGATGCAGAACTCTGCTTTCCACTTAATTCTCTGTTTGGAGTGTCTCAACTGCATAACTATAGGAGCACAATTGGGTCTTAACCACACTCTGCCCTGCCTCTGAAAGGAAAAAAAGCCACTACAACCAGCCCCCACCAACCTGACCTAACATCCCCTCCTCCTCTCAATGATTCTATACTCACTTCAGCTGTATTTCCTGTATATATTTGTTATGTTATTAAGAGGCTATGGTAATGTAATGCCATATAACAAAACAAAATTAAAGCACTTTAAATTCCTTTTATTACTCACTCGTACCAATTTGGTAAAGGTACTGAAAGTGGGAGAGAGGGAACAGGCTTTGTAACTTAAAAATGATAGCAGCTGCTAAAACATAGAGCTGTTCTATGGAGAAACAGGTACAATAACAAACTGCGCTGTGGTTCAGTTGTTAAACTGCTGCTGTCAGTCAGTGTGATCCCTACCAGCTAACAATAAAAATGTTTTGACATGCAATCTTGTACACACTTCAATAATAGTTACCTAACTGGAATTGTCAGCCATCGAAATATTTCTTTTCCTGCTAGTTTAGAATCATGAAAATTTCGGTGTGCTACAAGTCCTGCTTTAGAGGGCACCCTGTCAATGACAGAGCCACCAGAAGAACTCTGTAAATTGCATTGTACAGAAGAGCCGTGTAAAATACAACTGTTATATTTCATAATAAAAACCAGCTTATCATCAGGGACAGAGGGCTTTAGTGTCTAATAGAAAATACCATTGTGTAATGGGAAATGGAGGCCTCTCCCAGCCCAGCTCCATTCAGGCTTCAGCTGGAGCAGAAACAGGGCAGTGCTCACGCTCTGGGTGACCACAGAATTAATGTTGCTCAGTGCATATCCCTGACAGCATCCAGCACGAGCAGAGGTTGATGCAGTGAGTGTGGCCACCACTCATCCCAACTCAGGAAGGCAATGGAAAATACAGCTTTCCTCACGGCTCCCCACCACGCTCCTTCCTGCAGCCATGCAGCAATGTGGTTTCATCTCCCAGTGGAAGAGATCTGTGAATGATTTGGAGGTTCAGAGTTCAGGGGTGGTTTGGAAAAACACCCGGCGGGCTGCTATGCCCATGGGGGAGCGGTCTTGTTAGATATGTTGTCCCTGGGTATTTCTGGCATTTCACCTCCTGACTGAAGTCAGGAAAACTCAAAGAAAGCAAAAAATATGGAAAACTACATCCAGACACTTCCAAAATTGGAAACTAGTTTCCTAATGTTTTGCCAAAAGCACAAGTTAGATCTTGTTTTAGCCACCCAGTCCTCCTTGGAGTAGAAAATATTCAGTACAGTTTCCTTTCAGATATCAGATAAGCAGCATAAATAGCCACCTAAGAATTAAAGACATGACTAATTCCCGTTCATTAGAAATGTGCAACATAAATAACTACTTGTTTCACTGCTCATTAATTACACTGGGATGCCTCCAGCTCTGTCACATGCATCCAGGTCTGCTTCCATGCTGTCTCCTTTGAATAAATCTATATTGTCCTTCTGCAGGACTGCTCCAGTGAGAAGAAACAGGAAAGGCTGTGAGTCGTGGGCATCCCACTGCCTCTGCTGTGCTGATTCCTGGGGAAGTAGGAGAAGAAGGGCTCCAACAGGTAAGATGCAACCATGAATTTTGCTACTGTTATAACAGCTTGTGTCTAAGGTACCATTCCCAGATGGCTTTCCTAGGCCCTCAAATTTCAAACACTTACAAAACAAGGAGTTTTGTAATTCACCTCACGGTAAATATAAACACTGCTTAATGGATGGCTTTAATGCTGCCTTCCTGCTTCAAGGGCTTTTTGCTGGTCACTGCTGCAGCGCTCAAATTACCCCAGAGCTGCACGCAGGCTGCCATGCAGCCAAGGGCTTAGGAATCTCTGCCATTTGAGTTCATGCTGATTATGGTTTTTGACTGAAATACTGTGGTATTCTTTTTAAAGAAAATACTGAGTCACCAAAACTAGCACTAACCTTGTAAATGCATTGGTTTTGAGAGGAAACGTTCTCAAGCAGATGGAATTTCTGTATATAGGGGGAAAAAAAAATAATCTTCAGTCATTAGGGCACTCGTGTATGGGAGCCATGGTCAGCAAACAGCTGTTATTTATGAACTCATCACTAAACCTGCAATGGAATTGAGCAGAGCAAGGATTTGAAACAGATTAGTTCCCCAATCATTGGTTCACGGTCTCAGTGTATACTGCTAGTGCCAGTTTATTTCAGAAGCCTTGCTAAATATTCATGAAGTTTGGAATAAAATCCCCAAAAGACAACAGTTACAGGAGCTGGATGAGATACAGGCTGCTCAAGCCCTTGATTCAGGCTGGTCAGAAAAACACCTCATGCTCAAGTACCATCTCCCACACAGTGACCTTATGTGTAGCGTTGCTCTCCATTCAGCATGATATAGAAAAAAGACCCCAAAAGTCAAACTTCCTTTTCTCCTACTCCAATACTGCCTGCCCTAATGTACTAGAAATGAATAAAATTAAAATTGGGCCATACATTTATATTCCCATTTTCCCTCCTACATCTCTTCACTAGGTAAGCCTGCTTTTAAGTTTGCCACTTATTCATTTCAAGATTACCCTGAAAGGAGTGATTTTGTTTATCTTAAAAATGAAAGTTGCTGGGAACGGTAGCTTCCCCAATATTAATTGTATGAACAGAAAGTGGTGCTGTGAGGTCAAGAGGAAGTGCAGGACCTCAGTGCTCAAAATATTACCAAACTCTGTCATGAAAACGGATGTGCTCTGCTGCTTCTTTCTGTGTATGCGGATTTTTCTCAAGATCTTCAGATCAGTCTTCTCTGACCACAAAGGCCAGAGTCTCATTCTTCCACTTTCTGTTTTTGAGAAAAGATAATAGTTTTTTGTTGACTTTTTTTTTTTTTCTTCATCTTGTCTTTTGGTCTTCTGGCAGCCTCACGGGGGCCCAGCACTGGAAGCAGGAGCTCGGAATTGCCCACTGCAGCCTCCTTTCTACAGTACTGCCATGGCCAGTGCAAGGTGTTCAGGGGATCCTTGCAGGTAATGGGCTGAGCTGAGGGGTGCCAGCTGCTCCTTACAAGTACAAGCAGTACAAGGATCACAAGGAAGGTCTGTAAGAAGCTAATATTAGTGTTTATCAATAATCATAAGTTCCTCTGTTCTGATCTTATGCTAGATCAGAGTGTTACTCTAATGAAAGCCATAGAAGACATAAACACACTCAAGCTTGCTTAGCTAGGAAATCAAAAGATAATGGATATTTACAGCCAATATCAAAACCATAACCAATTTGGCAGAGGAGCATTTTATATGACCAGTGATTTAGAAGACTCATACAGGTAAGCTACAGCAGCAATCCAGTCGAGGCACTGTGCCCAGAGCTCCCAGGTGGTGCCACTGCCCATCAGCCCCTGGAGCTGACCTGGTTGTCGTGCTGGGCCTTGTTACACAGCTCTCCTCGTAAACCATGTGGGGAATTCTAATAATTATACCTGTGTAAGTAGGAGGATAACTGAAACATATGTTACCAGGTTCTAGAAAAGCTCTGAACAGCTACCAAAGTTTTCTGCACTTGTACAGTCAACAAAATACACTTGGAAAGAGTACCGTAGTGATATAGCAAAGGAGCAAACAGGGAAGGAATGCTCACCTGTATCAAAAAATTTAGGCTTGCAACGAAAAGCTCCACAGAGAAAGGATTTCCAGAAAGAGATCCTTTGCTAGTGTTAGTCAGCCCTTAAATGGGCTTTTAGAGAGATGCAGCCAGGTTCCACTCCTTCAGGTCACACAGCTGAATTGCCTTCACCTGTGTTCCTAAAGCTGGCCCAGTCCTTGCTTCAGGTGATCAATCAGTGAATCAGGCCTTGATTCAACAATTCCAATACATTACTTTATCCGAACTGAACAACTGTGCTGTGCCATTGGAGTAACGTGACAAGTTCTACACATTGAGAGATGACTGCATCAACTGCAGTGGGGTGCAGCTTCCAGCCCTGACTCATGAAAGTCAAGGATCCTTCTCACAGGAGTGTTTTTAGGTGGTGGAGTGTGATTGTGAAATTTAGAGCTAGGCCTTTTCTTAGGTACGATGGAGTTTCGTAGGGTGGTTGAAGCAGTTTTGTAGGTTGGTTTTGAAATCATACTTTTACTTTGCTGATTAGGTGGTATTCATGGCCAGCAACTTGAACTAGGCAGTGTTAGAAGTGTGTTGTGTCAGTGCTGGGTCAGAGGACAAGGGATGTCAGTGTCTGAACCACAGCTATAATGCTGTACCTGGCCTTGGTTACATTGCTGAAGCTTTGTGGGATGCAGTTCTTCTGTAGAAAATGGAAATGAGTGTTATTTGCCTACCACTAAAGAGTGCTACAACAGGCTGTTAGCTCCACTGGATTGCCTGTATGAAGGTGTATAGAACTGCTCAGAAAGCTCCATTAGCTAGTTGGAATTTGGACTCACATTTTTTCAGCTCTGCTAACTAAATCCCAGTGTAATAATTGAAATAGATTTTTTGTCTGGTTCTTCTTTTATTTTGCATGTCATTGGAAAGGACCTTCTGATCTATGCACCAAGCTTAGTAGCAGTGCAATCAGGAAAGGAACTGAACTTTAGGGCTCCTGTCAGTTTGGATTGGAAATAATTATGCAAAGGATTGTGAGATTTTGCTGTCTTCAAATGAGAAATGCACTTGAGCTTCAGTTTATCCTGGAATGCAACTTCATTTCAAATCTTTGCTTCACATACTATAATTTTGACTTTTCCTAATAAAAAAATCAGGTGGAAATGATTAGAAATAGGAAGAAAACACTTAATTTGCAGAAAAATGTCTCAATGGTAGTGAAATGACAGTGCCTGACACACTGCCTCATGGTGTTCATTCTTGCTCAGCTACAGTGAAGGCAGAAAAGGCATAAATTACTCAGTGAGCAAATGCCTTGTTTTCTCTGTAACTCCACCTCTTTCGGGCATCCTGCCCTGTCCCCACCCCTTGCACTTGTCTGCATGTCTTAATGGCAGTATTCATGCAGCTGGTAATTTATGTGTCTGAGAGAGATTTACACAGAGCCTTCCCTTCAGTTATTTAGAAAATGTGAGCTACAACATGTGATTTGTTAGGTCCCAAATTCTAACTTAAAAGTCATGAACATCTTAATGGCTGGGCTTGAGCAAGAGAAGTTTTATATGCAATTACTTGAGCTAGGAGCTAGTTCTGAGGTCCTCACTTTACACCTAGTTACAAAAGTTTGTCTTCAAAATAAATACAATGCCTATTGTAACATAAGCACACAGTAATTTGGCTTGGCTGAAGCAGTTCAATGCACTGCTCTAGAAGGCAGACGGAGCTGATCCAGTTACGGAGACCTACTTGATTCAGTCGGTGTCTTGTGTCATAAACACGAATTGTTAATTTCATATTACTCATAACAGGCGCACTGTGAATGTTTGCAGCGTTTATAGGATATCAGTTACAAATGTGATTATACCAGCCATTCCTCAGGACTGACACCAGTTTCAAATTAGAAGCTGACAGGCCTCACCTGCTCCTGAGTTCACTGACAGGTCACCTTCTTGTCATTTTGGCTGTCCCCCCCTCACAATGACATCTGTGTTCATAAAGGGACAACGAGGGACTCTAAGTTGTTAGAATTGTTGAAGAATAAGAATAAGGTGTCATCTACTCCAATAACGTAGTACTCAACTTTGGCCTTTCAGATGGCGTGATGCTTGTAGCACCTGACAATGTTTCCAGATACAAGAATAGCTGGATCGGAGGGGCAGCAGTTGTTCCCTCTTCTATGCACAGATGCTAGGCATTCAGCTCAGTGCTAGCACAGAGGATGGACAATCTCAGAGTATTCAGCAAAGAGTTTCAAAATACCTTTACTTTTTACATAAAGGAATAGCACATTAGCTTAAATTAAAACATTCAGAGATGTTATTACACATTCAGATTTCAAAACAACCTGTGGAAGGCAAAAGGTAAATACTGTTCAACAAACAATTAGATAAAATACATTTAAAGCCTTTTCAATTTTTGGACATCTGCATGAATCTCTCTGCGTACTGTGAGTGTAGATGCAAACGGTAATGTTATGTGGAATTGTCTTAACACTTAAAACCACATATTTCTTCCCTTCTAATGAAGATTTTTCACATTCACTTGATTTATCTAATGCAGTCCAAATACTCTGCCTAGACACTTCTCAAAACTTGGAAAAAGGGCATCCATCTTCCAACACAACTTCATAATGAGCTTATTTCTGTCAGTGAACACACAGAAATGTCAGATCCAAACAACCTCAAACTGTCCAGAATAGAGATTTGGGCTCCTCCACATTTCAAGTTTACTCAGTAAGTGCAATACAAACCCAATACATGCGTGCCTCAAATGGATCAGCTGTAGATCTGTCTTCTTAATGTTTGGGTATTACAGGAAGGTAAGTATGTGCATACATATGAGCCCACTGAAGTTGCCTGGCCCATTGCTGCTGTATGTAGAGAAGAAGGTCTGTGGGTGAGCTTCCAGCTGTGGGGCATGAAAGCTTTTCTCCTGGCTGCTCCAGAGGCTGGACAGACTTACACTCACATTGAGCTTTGTTATGTGCTGGTGGGAAAAGAGCAGAGACATGTTCCTTAGAGAGTGGGAAAGGATAAACAAGATGTTGAATTGCACTTTGCCAAATGAAGGACTCAGAGCAGCCAAGGAAAAATCTTTTTTTCATTTTCCTTCACTAAATTAGACCTTTATTTTTGTCTTAGACACTGTGGCTAGCAGAACTGTGAGGACAGTCACAGTTATCATAGTTGCCATCATTCTCTGAAATCTGTCCTTGATTTTATTTTCTGCTTCAGGAAATATATTACAGTATTGTTATTTCATCTATATTAAATAGACCTAAGGCCTGACTCTTCATGGTGTAAACAAGTATGACTTCAGGAAAGCAGTGCTGAATCACGCCATCTGTGTCTGATTCTTAATATAAAAAGGAGCGTGCTACTAGAGAGTAAACAGAAGTAAACATTTGTAATAGAAACTCATGTTATCAACCCAGACACCCCCCTCCGGTGTTTAGCAGGAAAAAAAACCCACCTACAGTAGATTTACAGAAGCCACCACTTTTTTTTTTAATGATTTGGATATTGATCATTTTTAATCTTCTTCTCAGAACAACCGGGAGATCTATTATAGCTTGAGCCAGCCATGAAAAGCAGGTCCGTTCTTTAACCTGCCCCAATTCACTTGGACATATTTTATATCTCCAGGGATTCAGCCACAAAGTCCATTAGAGCATCAGATGCAGTGAGGTCAAATCAATTGTCCATACTGCAGACAAGGTAACCATCATTTACTGTAATTCTCCGCCGTCATGGTAGAGGAGAGGAAAGGTTAAAAGCTGTATTACCATGAGGCTGTCTCATCTATCTTTCAGTATATTGGTAATACCTAAACATTGCTTAAAGAACTGAATGCGCAATCTTAAATCTGTGTTAAAATGGATTTAAGGTTAGATTTCCAAATCGAGAAATTTGCTAATGATGATTTCTTCAAAGAAAAGCAGAAAGAATAAAAATTTTAAAACAAAAAGCTTAAAATATATAGTCGCATCTGACACAACTGGTCCGAAGCTATACTGAACGCTCATCCCACAGTGACCTGAATGACTGCTATTTATCCTTCCTATACATAGCTATATTTACCTATGAAGTAATTTGCTGTCACCTCTTTAAGGTGGAGATGCTCCGACAGTCCAAAAACAAAAGAGGAAACAAATTCAGGATGTACATTTTTGCACTGTAAATCAAGTCCTTATGTGTTTGCACTCTAGGATGGGCAATAATAATTGACTGAAGCAATCACTGCTGTGGGAAAACAAACGTCCTGGCAGTGTCGCATCTGAAGGTCAAGCCTGATGACACAGTAAGCACCTGAACTCTCACTGACTCCCGGGGAGGCGGCCGATGAGCGCCTCCCGGAGCTCGCCTGGCAGGGACAGATTTACACAGCTGCCAGGGCAGGGGGTGAGGATGCTTTTTTGCTCCCACCTCCTTCCGTTGGGTCTGCAAAGTCATTTATTTCCATAACAGCGCCATGTTCTCTCTGGCGCCTCTGCTTGGTATGTCAGCTGCATGAAACCAGAGAGAAAAGGCACTTCTGAGCTGCCAGGGACCATGCATCCCTCCTCCTCCAAACAATTGTGCTGGCCCTGATTCACTTCACACAAGCTGCTGTCCACCCTGCACACGTCTGAAAGCTGTAGCACTGAGGCCCAGATCTTTGGATACTGTTGAAGCAGGAAGCAACAAACCCAGATTTATTCACTTGAATTGCTAATTTGCCTTTTCTAGGTTAATCTTTCCTCTTTCCCTGGATTTCTTCGATCCTGGGATGTTTTCATTGAGAAAGTGATTGAAGAGGCATTTAGATTTTCTGTATTATGGAAATCTTTTCACAGCTGTCAGAATTGCTCATTTTGTCCTTCTGTTTCAGAAGCTAAGTTCTAAGCAAACATACACACACATTTAAAATAGAGGCAAGGGAATAAGGAACAGAAAATAGTCACTCTAGTACAAATGTGTGTTTCTGAGGCTGACATATATTCTGACATATGTTCATGGTAACCGTCTTGGGAGTCAATGGGATGAACTTAGTGGTAGTGTAAGAGCTGATGATGTAGATTACAGATAAGAAATATTTTTGTAAAGAAGCTTGCTTGTAAAACTTAAAGTTTAACACTCAGCACAATAAATTCCACTTTCAGGTAATGTGGGCATTCAATAACCATAAAAAGAAACTGGTAAAAGTTTTGTGTGTGCTGAAGGAGAGAGAAATGTGCCTTAGATTAGGTGTTACATACCTTTCACTTAGCTGCTTTTCCTCTTCTGTTTCCTCTTTTCATGATTTACCTCAACACAGACTCTGGGCTCCTTTTCCTCAGTCTGTGTTGCCCATCACCTCTGAATTCATCCCTATGAATATTTATTCACAGGTCTTTCACAACAGCGCAGACTGGCACTGTGCTATAAAATAAAGGTAGCATTCAATTATAAATTGTACATAAACTCTAAATCTTCACAAAGGTAATTACAAAACCATTAAAATTTTTTTTTAAATTTAATTTTGACATAAATATTATGAAATAAATTAAGGCGAATGTAAAGCTGAGTAAGAATTTCATCCCAGAATCTGGAAGGAAGCAAAAGGTTAAAATGTATATGTATATGTGCCTTCATGATAGCACAGAATCAGGACTGTGTGCACTTTGGTCTGTTGCTCTTGTTGTTTCCTTGCTCAGTAGAACCCTCACTGCTGGTACATACTCTGCAATGCTAATTCAGAGAATGGCCCCCTGGGTAATTTAGCTGAAATTGGAGTCTCTAAAGGATGAAACTTTGCTGTTCTTTGGCTTCAGTGGATATCACAGCCCTGAATGGAATACCACTGAACATAACAAAAATGTTCAGATCTGGAAAAATGCTTACTGAAATCAGTGAGAGGAAGGGAGCTTCAACTCCAGTGGTTAACGCTTCGTTCTGCCCTTTTTCTCAGTAGATAAAAAGATTGGCTTTGTAATGCCTACTCATTTTTTTAAGATCAGTACGACAAACCTAAATTGTCCAATGGATGTGTGTGCTGTGTTAGCATTGCAAGTCACATTAGACTTTTGAAAAAATATCTATTTCATTTTACAATAATTCCAGTCTGTGCAGCAAACGAATGTATTTTTAAGGAAATCTGTTTAACCAGGAAAATCACTAAGGAATTCCTCAGGAGTTATATATAGCTTTTAGTTGACAGACTTCCTTAAATAACTCCTTTTTCTATGTCTACAGTAATTAAAACAAAAATTGTCCTTTGAGTATTTGCTGTTGGCAAGATGTATTTAGTTTAATTTTCTCCAAATGCTCAAGAGCTTTCTACATTTATGGGGAAGGAGTTTGGTCTTGTGAACATGAGAGAGATTCACATTCTTTGAATTTGCTCTAAGGTAATATATTCCAGTATACATCTCTGGTTCTCCTGGTCATTTTGAGGGAGTGCAGAAATTGTCTGCTCATTGCATCAGTAGTCACTGTCCTGGAAGCTGATTTAGTGGCATGACAGCTGTAGCATTACAAACAACATCAGTTGTGGGGCTTTGGGGATAAAATTCCCCTCTAAGTAACCAAAGAAGGCAGTCCCGATTACAGAAAATGGTGATGTTGAACAGAACTGCTCTGAATACATGCAGGAAACAAGCAGAAGAGAAGTGCGTTTGTAAGCAATCTTGTCCTGGGTGCAGCTTGGGCTGTGTTAAAGCACAAGGAATTTATGCTAAAGATGAAACACAAATGCTCTCGCAGGAGGTTAGCAGGGGGCATCTTCATTTTTGAAAAGTAACGTACACTTAAATGTTGAAATACATTTTAATGAATGACACTGTACATCTATATGAAAATGTTCGTGCAGTGGGATAGGCCACCAGAGAAGACTCGAGTATGAAAAAAAGCGTTGTCGTTTGTGACTGAATGAATGAATAACCATTAGCTTAAAGGAACACACACACACTAGATCTAAATGCTTAATTAAATATTTTGGTATTTGCTCTGGGATTTATTTGTCAACAAGTGACTGATGATTCTTGCTTTATACGCATCCATCTACCTTGCTTATGAGTTTGTTAACTTCCTCAGGTGATGGTTAAAAGATCAGTGCATATTTGACCAAACTAGAAAGGTGGTGAGAAAATGCAGCAAAATGAAACGTTAACTGAAAGTTCTTCCATTTTGCCACATGTTCTTTTCAAACAAATGTGCCAGATTAACTGAAAGACAGAAGTTTACCAAGATGTTCAAAGACAGAAAAGGAGTAGAAACATTTCTACTAATTAGAAGAAAAAAAATATATTTCATTATGCCTTCCTTGTCCTCAATTCCAGCCGTGAATTTAGAATTAATATACTCTGATTCTGAATCCGTAAGAGAAATTGGCTGTAAACAAAAGCAAACATTTATTTTCGTTACTAAAGCTGAGAAAAATGTAATCTGTATGACAAGAAAAATGTATATAGTATTGGAATAAAAAACATTTTTTAATTAAAAAAAATAGTACAACAAAGGGAAAAAAACAAAGAAATGAGATTTTTTTTTTTTTTTTAATGCAGTTTTTAACTGGTTAGGATCTCCCTTTCAGCACAGCGTGGGATATAACATGAATCTTAACTGTGATCTAAAAATCTGCTCATGTTTCCTCATAGTTGGGACTTTGCTACATTACCTCATTTTTACTGACAGAAGTGAAACTGCTAGATTTTTGGAGACTGTTAGAAATAATTTTTTTTCCTATGGCTATTAGTTCATTAATAATCTTACCATCTCTCCTGAAAAATTCATGAAAAACTCTTAATACTAAAAAGCAACTCATAAGTCATTTCCTATAAACCTGAATTAATATTAAGCATTTGTAAATATGACCTTCCTTTGCAGGATTTGTCTCTCTTTTTATTTTTTCTTTCTGAATCTGTCTTCCTGTTATCTTTGAATATCCATGAAAGAAGCCAAAGAAATGGGAACTTATATATGTAGTGATATTAGTTATCTTACTCACAGATATTTTATAGCTTGTCCTTTTTTCCACTTCCTCTTACCTGGTCCTTTCATAACTCAGTCTCTCTGGTTGGAGCCAATGGGTCTTACAAATGTAATTTATACAGTAGTTGCTGATTTAAATGGCAAAAATCCAAAATCTTATGCTTTTTAAAAAATGTAAGACTGTCTGGAACTCATTAACAAAAGTTCTTGATTGACTACAGCAGGAATTCTATTTTTTTTTTTAACTGTTCATTTTATTCATGAGCTTCAGCTTTCCAAAAATACTGTGGAATTGTGTTTTTTTTCCCCACTGTCTTTGTGTCCACTGGACTCAGCCTAAACTTTGTCAGTGGTAATATATAGGATGATGCCAGTTGTGAGATATCATGACCAATGACCACCAACCACACTGGCAAGATAAACACTGCAACAGGAGTTTTCATAATAGAGGAATTCCAGGATGCAGTAGACTTACTTTAGTCCTGAAACTGAGAAACTTCTAAGCATGTATTTAAAAAAAAAAAAAAAAAAGTTAGAATATGAGGTTATTAGGTTATAATATAAGGTTGTATGTTAGTGCCAAACACTTGCCCGTGAATAAAGTAGCCTAGCTACTTTACTATTCCATTCTGCATGTCTGAAAATCAAAACACGTCAACTTTGCCTTATCCAACGTGAGAGAAAGTAGTGGAACAAGCTTGGTTCCATTTGGGAATAATTGAGACTCTGATGGTAAAGAAACAGCTTGCTTGTTAATTTGTGACTAGAGCTATTCTGATGAAGATTATACTAGTGTTAATTAGTGGAGTCATAACTTGAGGAGCTATTAGATCTCACTGACCTTCTTCCTGCATAAATTTTGACCCTTACTATTTCTACATTGGACACCCAAAATAAGAATCGACTCATGCTGGTATTAAGTATGGGACAAGTTTATTTTATTATAGTTTTGTAAAACCCCACTGGTATCCACTCCTTCATTTTAGATTTGGGATAAAGATATCGGAAAAGTATAAAAGTATGGGGTAAAGCAATCGCTGATGGTGGGTCCAGTTGCATGCTCTGCTCTGTTTAGTAGCTTTCTGTGGACGGGATGTGAATTACGCAGGTGGGCTTGAGGATCCTCCTGTTGATACTTGGATCTCTGAAGACATCACTCGCTGCTAGATATTATCAACATACGTGGCACCTATTTTGGAAGGAATGGGTTTTCTTTTAAGACGCTTTGCCATTTTAATGGTAAATGATGTTACTATATGTCATTTCATCACCCTTATCAGCTGAGGCATATGCTTTTTCTGGTGACTGGTGTATTGATCTGTGTGCACCCTAATTGGTGCTTCTGTGAGCAAAGCACAACTTCTCTGCCCTCACAGAAATTCCTCACTGGCATCTCTACTGTGCTCTTCACTCTAGCATTGCAGTGTTTTGCATGCATACTTTTCTAGTTAATGTACATCTTTAGATTTGGCTGAGAGGTAATGAGATATTTGGATAGGCCATGAAATAGAGTGCTAAGTATGCTTTCTGTACTTTCCTCACTTGATCATATCAGCTTCTGGTTTTAAAATGATGCATTTTAGGGCAGTGTGACAGAGCTCAGAGGTAAAAAATAAAAATCCCAAGAAAGATACAAAATGATGAAAAATACACTGAAAAGACTTCCTCTACTTTCCTCTCTCATTTGCTCTTTTTATCTTAAGTACCTGCTTTATTGGAAGACAGTACATTAATCAGACATCTCATAAGCCAGACTCTTACGTAGTTTGATCAATTTTGGGGTGAAATTGAGCTACGCTGTCTAAAAATGCTTATTGGTCTCTATGGATTTGAGCTGAATTTATTTAATATAAAGTGCAATATAAAAAGCCCTCTCTGCAGCTAATTAGCCTCCAGGTTATTGCAGGCCCAAAGGCAGTGTAGTGAGTTTTCACTGTTACTTGCAACAATCAGCAGTATTTAATTCTTACGTTATACAAAGAAGATGGCACGTGCTCATTTGGCTTCTATGAATACATTGCTTTTAGGCTCTAATTTCATTTTTAATTTTTTTTGTCTCTTAAAAAGGCCGCTAATATGAGGAACTTTGCTGAAATTGGTTGTTATGAAATCACAGCAGCGGTAAACGTGTATGTTCCTCCAGAATCATACTACTGTAGCCAGGGGCAAGATTTGTTTGTTACATTGAAAACCTAAAACAAATAGGGCTTATTCAGACTCCTCTGGGATAGGGCTGACCTGGACTTATTAATTATTCCTGTTTCCTAAGGAGACAACATAAGCTTTAACTACATTGGATAATCCCGCTTTCTCAGAAAACATTTACACATGTTCCAATACCCAGTTAGCAGTGGCAGGCAGGAACACTTTAGTGGTTAGAGAAGTGGCAGAAGGTTAAATCATTTGACTGTGATGTTATGTTGATTGTTCTTCTGGAGTGTACAGTAACATCTTAGAAAAGAAAAGAAACAAAGTGGGTGTATTCATTTCTGAACAAACAGAGCTGACAAGTTGAAGAATATGTGAATGTCTTAAGCTGAGACCAAAGTGCTTCATTTATAATGGAGATTACGGTAAGGAAAAAATGAAGTTGTCTAAATGTCTCTTGAGCCTTTATTCTGATTTGCCCACAAGTTAATATCACAACCAGCACTTAACAAAATGCAGGGTTGTATTATCTTTTAGCAAATGCCAGTCATGTACAATCCAAACAGGTCAATTACCAGCAATTCTCTGAAGATCTTCTGAAACCTCAGAAGAGTTATAGATGCCAAGAAAATGTCTAGATGCACAGAGACAGAGGAAAAGAAATAGGGCAGAAAACAATTTGCAGAAATGGAACTTAACCCTGAGAGGGGAGAACCTGGCCTGATTTCCATTTCCATTTTAAATATTTATGTAGAGACATACATTTAATGTGAATCTAAATTATAGAAAAAGCATACATGTAACATGGAAGGGGAGAGAGGGAGGGAGGGGAGGAATGAAGGAAGGGAGGAAGTAGGGAAGGGAGGAGGGAGGGAATGAAGGGAGGAAGGCAGGAAGGAAGGAAGGAGAGGGGAAGAAAGTTAAAAGATGGAAAGGAAAGGAGGGAGGGAAGGAGAGGAGGTAGGGAGGGAAGAGAGGGAGGAGGGAAGGAAAGAAGGCATGGAGGGAAGTAGGGAAGAGAGGGAAAGAAGGAAAGGAAGGGAGGGAGAAGGGAAGGAAAGGAAGCAAGGAGGAGAAGGGAAGAGACAGGGAGGGGGAAGGGAAGGGAAGGGAAGG